>NW_026860963.1:0-134921 GCF_026571515.1 Ruditapes philippinarum
AGCATAAAATTTTCCCAAACACCGTTTCGGATTTCCCCCGTATCTCCCCCCCGACGACGTAACGCCTGTATCAAAAATCACTATTAGAAATATCAAAAAAACTTTTACATTTGAGCGCACATTGTTATTCATTGTTTTTCTTTAATAATATAAGAGTTTATTTTCTATTTTATAGTCCCGTGTGAGTTTTAGATAAAACGGCTGTATATTGTTTAATGCTACATAATTATGTAAACATGGCTATTAGTTTTGAGTTTAAAAACAACTCCGCTTATCGGAGTATATTTGATATTTACAACTCATTGTTCATTTGCAAGATTTACAACACTGCGACATTCAGACATTTAAACAATCTGCAGATGTGGAATGTCACAGAGGTTTTGTTGTGAATATTCAACGGTTATTTAAACCATGGAATGACAAAAAGCAAAAACAATAAATTCCATGTCTTAATATATCAGACTGAATATCGCTTTGCGGATTTCATAATTAATTTATTCCAATTCTTGCTAGCGATAAAAGAGAATGAGTATTAATTTTGGGAAACATTGGAATTCATTGTTGAGTTAACAGAACAAACTGAACAGACGTTGTGTTTGTTTTTTTGCCATTATCTAGAGGCAGAAAATATAAATATCAAATGCCAAAGAGATTAATATGTAACTTATTTCACACGAGTTATAGTGGTCTGTTTTATATATAATAAGATTTAAGTAGAGTAAATATAGTAAAAATAAAGTGTATCTAAAGGCATGAAGAATATATTAAATGCCCCAGTCGTAACTGGTTGATAGCTATTATTCATCTTATTTCAGTTTTGAGTGTTGAAATTTACAACAACTGAAGATGACAATTGAAAAACAGTGGGGTGCGGTTTATGTTTACACACTTCACCGACAATTAATTTGCCTTGTATGTCTAGCCAAGGGGAGCGGTGGCCTAGTGGTTAAGATGTCTGCCTCTCAACCCATAGATCATGGGTTCGAGCCCTACTCGGGTCACAACCATGTTTCTTCATTATGACACCAGTACTGGTTGGTTCCAGGAAGCGGTCTCGAAAGTGATTAATATTAGTTGCAAGAACTTGTTTCGCAATCGAGCTTAAATAAATATGCTTAAACCAAATGTCTCTCCTAATACTCGAGGTATGTCAGCCCACAGGGGTACGGCGCCAGGCTGGTTCAGTAACTAGTACCCCCCCTGACCGTTCTGCAATAAATAACAGCATAATTATTATTTATATGAAGATCATTACACTATCACAGATCCATGAATATAGATATATGAACTTACTAATTATACATAACAACATAGTATATGTTATTTTTACTTCTTTTTAATGGTCTGGGTGGATGAAATGATTACAGGCCTGGGTAAGCGGCGTACACCTGTTTGTCAAACGTTGTCCTTCCTTGTAACGTAAATCGCCAAATTTTGGGTTTTAATGACAATTCAGATCTTTTCTGTAGTCATGGTGCGTTTTGTTTATTTCTTTTTCTTTTTTATTCTTTATTTTTGTTTAAAAAATGTTGTTGTTTTTTGGGTTTTTTTTTTCGGATTATTTTTCTTGACTAAATCACATCAGTCTTGTACGGAAATGATACTGTTACTATCGGGGTGTTTTTAGATATCAGCAAATAATGTTTTATACTATTGTCATTATAAAATAGCTCTCGTATGTGACTTTGTCATTGAGGATTGAATTCCTCCTTAAATTGCATAAAAAATTGTCTTTTCACTTTTACAAATCACAAAAACGATACGATAGTCGAAAAATGGAAACTGTAAAGGTCGACTAACACGGCAAAAAATTGAAATTTTGTTTAGTTTGATTAAACCTGTTCATGATTCAAATAACTATCCACGCACCCCCCTCCCCCTGGCACCGGCTGAAGCAGAGCTCAACATTGTTTATGCTATACAGTTATGTCAGTGACCTTTGACACATTTGCAAAATGACAAAGTTCATAATAATCCGTAAGGAGCATCTGGAATTTAACTAGGGTGGTTTTAGTAGCAAAATGTGTTAAAATTATGTATTGTAAAATTTTCATCAGATACCAATGTATATAAGTTATTCAAGTTTTTTTCCTTCAGGATAAATCGAGAGTTTAGGAAGTGTATACGTAATAATGTTTACATGGTAAATGCAAATTACTGCTTTCTTCACTATATTTCGGTCTCGATAAAATAAAGGGCTATTTTTGCACACTGTGATGGAAATCTATGCTTGTTTTGCTCTCTTTTAAACGCTCAGAACAAGTCAAAGAATGATCTTGATACTTATATGTTGCTATTATTATTTTTAAAAGGAAGAATTATGCTATTAAAGAATTGTTATCATAGTTATTTACAACTTTTACAATCGTCAATAACTTTTTTTGTACACTTGGCTAAGAATATCTTTAAATATGTTGTAAGCATGTCGTTTCAAAGGATTGATAATTTTAAAAAAATGTATGAATGATGAAGTTAATAAGTATACTCAATGTACATAGCTTAAAGTAAAATTTTAGTACATGGGAATGGGATTGGTTTTCTTTAATGGAACCCAATTACATAAGTTAATAAATGCGACAATAGAAATCTGCGATCCGTTGAAGTGACGTATTGTTATACGTTGTAAAGGCAGTACATGCAACTCTGATAGTTTGTAATATATTTAGTTTGTGCATATATATGTATTTTTATTTTTATATGTATCTATTTTTCAAATATTATAAAAAAAAATTAAATGCATATCATTTTATATTTGTTGGCATTTAAAAGTATCCATTAAAAGGTATGCATTTCAGCGATTGTAACATACATAGCAGTAACGTAACCTTTGTATCGTATTAAAATGGTGCACGTATCCTGTAAAAAGTTGCATACATTTTTGTTCATATTTTATTGGTAAAAATGGTAAATTGTATACCATGACACTCATTATTGTGTTACCTTTTGTGAATAAAGTTATTATTATTATTGTTGTTGTTATTATTATTATTATTACTTTTATTATTATTATTATTATTATTATTATTATTAGTATTATTATTATTATTATTATTATTATTATGTGATATTCTACAAATGAAGTATGCATGTTATCTTTACCCGAAAAGATCACATCGGTTAACGATAAAGCCTTTCACCATTAACCGTAAAAGAATCGCACTTACTTTGATGGATCAGTCTGTACACCGTAGTTTCTATATCCTTTACTTTTGACTCTAGAAAGAAGTATTATCAACAGATGGAACAGCTTCAGCAATGCATCACGTGCTGCAACCGCCATTATCTCGCTATTCCGTCGTTTGGAATTTCAGATTGTCGAGCAAGATTATGTTGATTTCATATAACAAATCATAACTATATATCTTAAATGACGAGTAGATAATATCTTTGGAATTAGAACTATTCCTTTGTCAGATGTTTCAATTTATTTAGGAATTAATCCAGTCATGCAGAAATTCAACTTTTGCCAAAACATAATTGTTATACAGTTAACATGATAACTTTCGTCGAATAATACTTGTATTTTTTGCAATGCAGTGACATTCTAAATCTAAATTTTCAGTGAAATTATAATATGATAGATATTTAACACCGTAAAAGCTCAAGTACACGTGTTCTACCTTAAATCAACATATCTAAATGGACATATATATCTATAAATACATTGTAAATACATTTCTGTTCATGCGGAAAATATGAAAAAAGCTATTTATTCTATATATAAAAAGGATATCACTTAACCTGGTTGTAACAGGCAGGGAATGCTACGGTATTAATAAATATATATCTATAATGTATACATAAAATATCGTATTACAAAGTGTTATTCATAATACAATAATAAATGAAATAGAAATAGGTACGTGGTACTAAGTTATATGTAGCCATTAACGGATATCATTAAAAATAACCTTTTTATTATCACTTAGAAAAGAACTTATACTAACTTTATAATGAACACTGTTTTTATGATACCGACAATTAATTACAAAAATAACAAATAATCCAATAATTATACATTATCTTTCAAGAGAGGGGTATGTACTGCTAAAGCAAGTATAAAGCAAGTGACATTATGCCCATCCAGTGGTATATAGTGAGTGAACGGGTGAAGATCAAAATATGTTTTCATTTTGCCATAATCCATTTTAATTTAATAATTAAGTTCAAATAAATAATAGATCACACACAAATCCAAATGAAATTTCTGTAAATATCCGTTAGAATTTACGTATAACGCTTAGTTTATAAAAAGAGTGGGGCAGTCTTTTTAAATTTTAGGCAGATTTATAATTTTATCCTAAACATTTTCCAATATCAACTGTTGGTCAAACACCATTTTAACAGTTAATCTTTAGAAATATGTAGTCAATTCAGCTTTCATTGACTATGAACATATGAGCATAATGTCACTTTAAAGCCCACTTTTAAACAGCATATAGGTGCCTAGCTCCAGGTCACAATAGCACAAATGTTATAGAAAGAAAGATTAAGAAAGAAAGAAAGAAAGAAAGAAAGAAAGAAAGAAAAAGAAAGAAAGAAAGAAAGAAAGAAAGAAAGAAGGATAAGTACTGCTAAAGCAAGTATAGTTAGTTAGTTCTAGCGACCTTTAAAAAAGCATATAGGTGTCTCCATGTCACAATAGCACAAAAATATTATAGAAAAAAAAGATTAAGACAGAAAGAATGAAAGAAATGACAAAGAAAGAAAGAAAGTGTATAAAGAAAGAAAACACCTTATATATTAAAAAAGAAAAGAAGAGTTCTCAAGCCCCTCTTATTTCGTTGAGAAGTGAATAAAAGTTGAAGAATGAATTTATTAAAAGCGAAAAGATGTCATTTTAGTAAAAACATTTTTGGTAGAGAGCAATTTAATGTACACAAGTATCATATATACAATATATAAGCGATGACAGTAAAACAATCTCCTTACAAATGCCTTAATGATGATTTAAATTATCTGAAAGAACGGTAACTTAATACTTATCCTGCTAAATTTATAAATGGATTCACTGTTTTATATTTGAAACGGTGCATTTGAAGTTTTGGAGATTTAAATGTCAAAATACACGGATGGACAGCAGGCAGACCTACACCGATGGACAACAGACATGGTTGCACGGATGAACAGTTGGGGGCAGAGGTTGAAGAGTTTTTCAGTAGGTTAAGTCTAATCAAAACATAGACTGTCATACAAATATACATGTATCCTAGCCGCGATCGAGCTCATTTGCAATCTAAATATACTTGTTATCTTTATCAAAGTACAGCTAAAGATAGCTTCCTACTTATAGATTGTTCAATTTTCTGATGGATTGTTCAAAATTTTGTTCTTTCAGATACGTTTATAGTATACACAGCGCATGTGTTAATACATTTATTTTCTCCCTCACTACGTTCGTCCGAAAATAAAACAATTATTTGCTATACTTGACAAGGAAAAACAAAGACAGTATCGAGTAAGAAGGCGGTTTGCTACTTTTCTCTCTCTGTTACTTGTACAGTAGCAAACCTCGAATGACTATTTAGCCGCAAAATACGCACGAGAAAAACGAGCACTATTCATACCAAATACTTTTAAATACCACAAAGCAAAAACTAGAAAGTACCGAAAACAATATTTAGTATGCGTATCTTATCCTTATCAAAGAAGTCACATCATTTTACCTTAGCTATACCTTTTACTGATTATTCTTTTCTATTTTAGTAAAGGTAAGATAGAAGTTCACGCATAGAAGTTTGAAATTTGTGACTGATGCTTCTAAAATCAGCCTAAAAAGACATGAGACAAAAATAAAGCACACAATAAAAAAGATAATCTCATAACAGATTTGATAATTTTTCTGTTTTTTTTTATCCAATGAAAATAGGTGAAACGCTTCTATAAATACAAGTAAAACTTCGGTGTGACGTTTTTCAATAGTTCGAACAGTAGCTTATTATTAAAGAAAATGGACAGTGCCAGTTTAAAAGAAGAAGAAAATGTCAATTACACTTTACCAGACGTATGGAAACAGATACCAGACGAATGGAAACAGATACCAGACGTATGGAAACAGATACCAGACGAATGGAAAGAAATACCAGACGTATGGAAAGAAATATCCACAAGAACATGTATACCGCTATGGTAGAATTGTATTTTTTAAATTACATTGTATTTTGAATTAATTTATCATTCAGGCGATAAGTTTGATCGAGTTTGGAATGTGCTCCTTTAAATTAAACCAAGTGAGAGGTCTTTGCAGGTTAAAAGCCCACATAGCAATGCGTAATGTAGTCATAGCTAATTAATTTTAATTTTGCCAATATCTTTGAAGATAACTTTGCCGCAAAATTTATATTTCTGATCAAATGCCAGCACAACATTAATTTGATACTTGAAAGTGATTCCCTTGAATGTAGTTTTAGATAATGCAAAATTTGATTTTTTTTATGAATCTTATCTTTTTGTTTTTTTAAATTTTTCTAAAATTAAAAAGAAACATGACGTTTACAATAACTCGCATGTTGTTTTCTTGTTTATGAAACGCATATTACATGTAATTACGTGTATGGTTGAAAATGGTTGTTTATCCTGGTAAATTTCAACAGTCTATGATGTTAGCCATACAGATTAATGTCCTTCTTCCATGCCTATAACTGAGCACTATAAAAGGTATTGAATACTTGCTAAAATGGCATTGATAAACTATGATAATTTACACAACTGGAAACACTTGATGTTGAATATTAAGCCCTTTATAGACATGTACACAAGTACGTTTTTAAACCCTACTTCTTCATTGTGCACTAGTGATGTGGCAGTGAGGCCCTGTCATAAGTCCAATCACCTTCCATATTCATCTTCATATTTCTGTATATGAAATAACTTCAATGAAGGTATAAATTGTTGTTTTAATTTTCAAGATATTTATACAAATGATCAATTCTGATAAATACACTGAGATGAACAGATATTTCCTGGGAGTAAGCATAAGTGTTTACCTATTACCCTAAAGATAAATACAAATGTATAAAAATCGTTACAGACAATTGCATGTGGATTGATAATGCCGCGTCTTATCTTATTAATGGAATTCACACACAGATAAAACACTTTTATATTACCTTTCCATTGCCATTTTGTTCAGAATCAAAACACTTAAGGTCTTGATCGCATTCGGAACTCCTCGCCAGTAACCGACAGTTTTTCGAAGTTTGTCGAAAATGGCCGAAAAGATGCGATTGTCTTGGTCGCCTTCTTGATGGTTATATTGATAGAGTTTGTAAAAAAACATGCCTTTAATAAGGTGTTCTATGATAGGTGAGAGGCGGCCTATGGGTTTAAGTAAAAGCCACTAAACTCAGGGAGCGTGGGTTCGATCACAACTGGGGTCACAGTCATATTTTCCTATGTTTTCCACAAGTTCTGTAAGAATGTGTTGCTTCAGATAAGCTACGGATGTTTACTATCGAGTTTTAGTAAGTACAATGTTTTAAACTAAAATGTTATATTAAAAATTGCAAGGGTATTGCATATGAAATTAAACAAACACTTTTTTTAATTTTAACTATAATTTATCTTTTTTCTAAAATACATTTGATCTGCGTTATCAATAAATTTGCAAATTTAAGTTTTTAACTTAATGAACAGCAATTTATTATTAGATCAACGTCGTTGTAAATTTATCTTTTTTCAACTTATATTACTTTAAAATAGTCATTCAGGTTGTAAAAAGCAAGATATATTTAATAGATATTTGTAAATTACAAGTTTACATTTCACTCGAAGTTATTTATATAGTATCTTTAATCTTTAAAGTCAATATTTAAATATTTACTTAAATTGGTTGATTTCCACTTAATTTCAGTCAATATGTCAAAATCAAAGAAATTTCTCTAGTTCGGCTAAAGGTAGGCAACTCTAATTTACATTTTGATCGTTTGTTGGCGACGCCGGTGAGCGGCGTCGTCTCTTATGGAACGCTTTTTATTTTGGCCTATGGAAGGAGCTGTTATTATTAGCAGTTAATGCCATGTTGTGTTAATTAGTTTTATTTTGATTCGTAAAAATCAAGTAAACAAATATGTTGTTATATTTGTATTTAATAACTTTATGTAAAAAGCATGTCCGTTGTGATATTATTTTCACGAAATTGCAGGCCCAGTTTAACAGCTTGTCCCTTAGTTACTAAAACCCGGATTTCGAATATCGTTGTGGTCTACATTGATGCAATATCCATTCATTCTTTCATTTATATATTTTTTCAAAATTTTCCTACAAGAAGAAAGTGCACCTGCAAATGAGTATTAGGGTAGGTAATGAACTGTTGTCAACGAATATCCTATTGATTTTATCCATAATACGTTTATCTGTTGCACAGAATGGTTGTTTTTACAAAGTGTACCAGTATCCGGATGTTGAAAGCTATCCGATTTTCTGCGATTACTGCTGTCACATGGCCATCTATTTTTTTATGAATACTTTACCATTATATTTATATGGCTGAATAAAACTGAGCCTGCAACATATCATAATTTTGCTGTTTAGGGTGTTCTTTTGGGTTTCAGGTTTTCTATATTTTAAGGGGAAGTAACTCATGTTTACTAAATTATTTGTTCTTTCTGTCTATCTTAGGTACTACTTACTATTTTTTGTTTGTATAAAAATTTACCAGTTGTAAAGTCATCAAAAGCATGTTAATGTTAATGTTAGGATTTCATATTTATTTAATAGAAACTGGGAATTATTAATGTTATGTACATACATGTTTATCTTATTTAAAGAGTTACAGTTATGTTATTATTATTAAAGGGATGAAACTTTCATTTAAAGTTATAAATGATAAT
This sequence comes from Ruditapes philippinarum, assembly GCF_026571515.1. Taxonomy (NCBI): domain Eukaryota; kingdom Metazoa; phylum Mollusca; class Bivalvia; order Venerida; family Veneridae; genus Ruditapes; species Ruditapes philippinarum. Next base: position 8,832 of record NW_026860963.1, read on the forward strand.
ACATGTATTGATTGAAAATGTCCTTAAACTTGAATCAAGCAATATAATTAATAAAGTCTCAAAAAATCATATTCTGAATAGTTATTCTAATTTTTTTTTCTAATATGTGCATAGTTCTGAAAGGATAGCTTCTGTCTTATCTCTTTGTAATGGAGGGACACCGGTCTATACCTCCCTTTCTCCTGAGTCAACTCAGACTTTTCATAGAGTAGATTGTTACTTGCCCTTGACTAAATTTTATAGTGGATGATTTGTGCCATATGAAAATCAACATAGTACAAAAAGTAAGCGGGCGCCAGATGAAAACATGAAAATACAATCTACCACAAAGTGGTTCGTTTGTTGCATTTTCATGTTATCGCTCGGTGCCCTTGATGCAAAATACAAATCAGCCTTCATAAAATATCTTATCATAGAAAAAAGGTTAGTTTTCTATCAGTACAAAAAATAGATATTGTACATGTATTAGCACAGTTATGTTCACTTTCAAATTGGCCTGTTATAAATAATGGCACTAAGCCCTTTTTAGTAAAAATAATTATTTTAATTAAGACTATGAGTATATAAGGTTTTTTTTCTTATTTATTAATTAAGAATTAATTATCTGTTAATGTAAAAAAATCAAAAAGTATATGTCACGGTTTAGAACTGTTCACTATTTAGGGGAGGAAATATGTAAGCGGCCAGATAGCTTAATAGCTACAGCTGCGGTTCATTATTCTTTTGGTCACAGGTTCGAGTTCTGGTCAAGCTGAACGTTTTTCTTATCCTGGGACTGCATATAAGCATGAGTTCAATTCACTATGCTCTGTAAACATAAGAAATTCAAGGACACAAATCAATATAGTGGGGAATATGTTGTGGTTTAGAACTGTTTCATTATTAAAGAGAAAATGTGTAGCTGGCGGGATAGCTCAGTTGGTCTTCTGAAAGTCATGGGTTCGAGTCATGGTCAGGGAGTTTCAGTAAGGGTTAAGAAGTGGTTTTTCAACTGACACATGTTTAATTTATTTAACAGATTGCATTAAATTTTTAAATGGACAAAGCGGTATTGCATGATACTTTGAGATCTACAATACAGGTGATACAGGTGATCACACTATACTGCACATGAAGGAGTTCTTTTTTTTTTACTTCAAGCATCTGCCATATGTAATGACATTCTTGCATGGTTTAAGTCTTATCTCTGATAGACAGCAGCTGGTGGATGTGGCTGGTACTCATTCTACTCCTGCTCTGAGTACCTATGGTGTCCCCCTGATGTTCATGTTAGGTCCTCTTTTATGTCTAATATATGTCAATGACATATATATTATATGCACAGGCACGATTATCAGACCTGGGAAGAAAAAATATGGCCAGATTGATAAAAAATTTGTGTTTATCTTAAAAGTGTCAAAAACCAAAAATAAATGTGAATAATGACCCCCTTTAAAAATATACTTTAAGTTAATAGTATATTTTTAAAGGGGGTCATTGTTTACATATTTTTTTTGGTTTTTATGAACACATTTTTTTATCAATCTTGTCATATTTTTTCTTTCAGGACCGATACTCTTGCCTATGATTATATGCTGATGACTCAGTTATCCTTGTATCTGGTAAAATAAATCTGAGGAAATTCTTTCTTCTAGCATGAGTCTTATAATGTCTCGCGGAAAAGGGCCAAAACGTCCAGGGGCCGTTTTTTCTACTTGGCCGATTTTGTTTGGGCCGAAATGTCTTGTTTGCCTTATAAGATTGGTTAATTGACTATAAATTGTCTTTGCATCTTGCCAAGACAGAGTCTATTCTTTTTGGTTTAAGTTTTAACTTAAACTGGGCCTATAGCCTCCAGGTAACATGTAATGGTACTGCTATAAAGTACACATCTTTTGTTAAGTATTTAGGTGCAAACCTGGATCAAATTCTTTTGGCGTCGCCCTTTGATGCTTTGCATCAATGCTTTTCTTGTTTTACTCTTCGAATTATTGACAGAAAAAAGTATTATAGAGAAATCTCCACAGAGCTGCAATCTGCATAACAATTACCTCTTTATAACAACCGTATCATAGACTTTAAACAAACAAACAAACAAACAAACAAACAAAAAAATATAAATAAAAAAATTCGAAATAAAATAAAAAAGAAAACAACAAAAAGAGGGCCATGATGGCCCTGAGGTCGCTCACCTGTATAAAGGCACCCGGAGCGGGGCCAGTTTAAAACCCAGGGCTTTTATTTGAACAAACTTAGAAGACACCCATTAGAAGATGTTTCACAATGTTAAGTTTTTACTACACACATATAATGAAAAACAATGATATAGGGGCTTTTATTTGAACAAACTTGGTAGACACCAATAAGAAGCTGTTTCATGCTAAACATCTAAGCTCTAGCTCACTGGGTTTTTTAAAAGAAGATTTTTTAAGTTTTTACTATACACATATAGTTAAAAACAATGACACCCCTGGGGCGGGGCCAGTTTTGACCCCAGGGCTTTTATTTGAACAAACTTTGTAGACACTTACTAGAAGATGTTTCATGCTTAATATCTAAACTCCAGCTATTTGGGTTTTTTTTCAAAGAAGATTTTAAGTTTTTGCTATACACATATAAGGAAAATCAATGACACCCGGGCGGGGCCAGTTTGACCCAGGGCTTTTATTTGAACAAACTTTGTAGACACTCACTAGAAGATGTTTCATGCTTAATATCTAAACTCCAGCTATTTGGGTTTTTTCAAAAAAGATTTTTTAAGTTTTTGCTATACACATATAAGGAAAATCAATGACCCCCGGGGCTGGGCCAATTTTGACCCCAGGGCTTTTATTTGAACAAACTTGGTAGACACTCATAAGAACATGCTTCATGCTAAATATCTTAGCTCTAGCTCTTTGAGTTCTTTAAAAGAAGATTTTTTAAGTTTTTACTATATGCATATAGGGAAAATCAATGACCCCCTGGGGCGGGGCCAATTTTGACCCCCAGGGCTTTGATTTGAACAAACTTGGTGGACACTCATTTGAAGATGTTTCATGCCAAATATCTAAGCTCTAGCTCTTAGGATTTTTAAAAGAAGATTTTTTAAGTTTTTCCTATTGGTTGCCATGGCAACCAGAGTTTTTAATGGAATTTAAATTTTGAAAACTTTGAAAGGGGTCCACCTAAGGATCATTTCTGTAAAGTTTGGTTGCAATTGGTCATGTGGTTTAGGAGGAGATGTTGTTTGAAAAGTTTGACGCCATTTTTGAAGGACGCACGACGCACGGACGCACGACGCCCGACGGACGCAGAGTGATGACAAAAGCTCACCCTTGAGCACTTTGTGCTCAGGTGAGCTAAAAATAGAACAATTGGATCTATAAATAGGGCGTCTACGAAAACGCCACAGCGTGTATAAAAGCGTCAGCTCATTAAATTGAAGTGAACAACATCAAAAAAAAACTTTGATGAACCAATTAGACTTATAAACGATATTTTATTATGTCTGAAGGCCATGTGTGTTTTAGATAAACATGAATGAAGGGCTGGTAGGATTCATATGATGACGTCATTGAGAAGATACCGTTCTGGACAGTTGCGGTAAGAACTTCTGCATAGAGTATCAGAAGCTAGTGTGCAGTTCCATGGGCACTGACTAATTTCGAGTGACTACTTAACCAGGTGCGAATCCAGGATTTTTTTACCCGAGTGGTTACAAGTTTTGCATCGGGTAATACAGTCATATTCCAGAAAGGGTTTGGCATTTTTTTCTAGCGTTAAGGGGAGTGATACATTTCAGTATATTTTTACTAAGGGATAAACGTAACTAAGTAACTGTTTATTTCCGGCCCTCAATGTTATACATATTATAACACAATAACCAAATTCAGGGGGATTTGTAGGGATGGGGTGGGGGATGTCATCACCTTATCTTAGCATTATGATCTTCGGATCACAAACAGTCAAGAATACAAAGTCCAATATAGAAATACTGCGAGGTAGTCTATATAGGTTCGGTGTGCTTTTAGCAGCATTGCAGCATTAGAATAAATTCGACAAACATATTATAAAATAATTCCAACGCGGTATCTTGGCCCATTGAGTTTACATCAGATATATATTTTTTTCAACATCTTATATACTAATAACTTTGGTATGCAAACGAAAAGATGAATGAAATGCACTTACGGTACTAAGTACCATTCAACTAGGTGTTATGCAGTACTGGTGGGTGCTTATAAAACACTTATAAACAGAACATATGGCTATTTGACAACGGAAGTTATCTTTCATACAAAAAACCCACAAAGAACCTATATATTATATAAGTACTATAGTTGTAATAGTCATACATAATTATGTTGAAGGTCAAAATTGTTGACACTACATCCTGGACCAAATAAGCCTGTGTTTAGGACAACACTCACATAAAACTCAGTTACGTAGGGATTGATATTGATATAAAAATACGAATACGAATTCCATGGTGGCTGATTTATGCCATTTCGTGTCAACGTGTCTTTGCCCGAAGACACAAAAACACGAAATGGCAGAGATCAGCCACCATAGGTTGTCCTAAAGACCTTATTGTGAGAGTATAGCAAGAGATTAAGGAACGTGTGTAAAAAATATGTATCATAGTATATAGTTTATATTGTCTTTTTTCAAATATCCATAATTCTCGGCAGATAATAGATTAGAAAGAGTACTTTATTCGTCCAAGAATGAAGATCCCATACATGTTACATATATATAACATTTGTCAATATATATAAAAGAAATTGAGAAAAAAAGAAACATAAATATATATACATGTATAAAATGTATGACAGGATTAAGAAGTTGAAAGAAGTTTTCGAGGGTGTTGTGGGTATTTCGAGTAAGCAAGTTATCAATTCCTTGCGAAGCGAAAACAACTAGTACTGGTAAACAGCTTGTCAGCCTGTCCAGGAACATTGCGGTGGCTGAACTGTGCTCTGGTACTTACTGCCGTGATTCGGAGGGTAAAGTACCACCATCAATATCCCTAGTCTGGAGTTCCTTCCCCTTTCGCAATACTTGTTAGATGCCGGGAACCAGAATACAGTATCCCTCACAGCTACATAAGGTATAAAATTGCTGTTCGTAAAACGGCATGCCTGTAGAAGGGAAAAAGCTGGGCATATCCATTACACAAATTCAGCAGGTTAGGGTTAAGGGTTAGGATTTGGTCAAACATCAATCGCAACTTTTCGGCCATTTCCGTCAGTCTTCGGATGAGGATATTATAGATAACAGCCGAGAATGTTCCGAATGGTAAAACATTAATCGAAAGGAATGGCGAATAAAATATGTCCTAACAGAAAAAAAAAATAGTATAATTAAAGGAGCGGCAAATAAAAAACACAGTAAAGCAGAACATCAAGAGGTAGACATGTATTTCTTATATAGGCGGAGTGTGTTTGTTTTAAAGTTAACCCCTACTTATGGGAGATAAGAGTAGAATTGTATATTAAAACTATATTAAAACTCACAAAATTTGTATTAAGCAAACACAAATCTATCATAAAGGTGCCTTTTTATTACTTGTTTATAAATCATTTTACGCCATACTTTTACAAGGTGCGTAATTTATGCCGAACAAACAATGCGGTCATATAATTACCATACTAAGCATGTGAATTTATAACCAAAGTTCAAATAGAGAGCTTTTAATTGTTTATTCAGAGATTTTTAAATTACGTGAACTTCTCTTAAGTACGGACAACAATCATCGTAAAAATTCGATTATAAATCGGGCAGGTTTCGTCGAGTAGATAAGGTATTCAAATCAGTAAGGATGCACAGTTTATTTGACCAGGTTGTAACGTAATGCAGGAATCGTGTATCAGAATTTGTTTTAAGTAAAAAGGAAAACACACCTTATTTATATAAGTGAAATGGATATAAAAAATTCGATAACTTGATATGATTGATAACATCAATCCGCTAGATATGTTTTAACTAGCAGAAATCTCCATTCGACGATTTCAAACGTTGAGTAATAAAGATTTCTGAAGCAAAAGTTTTTTTGGATAATATAATTACAAAAAGACAGAAGTATGGATTTAGCTGACATAGACGGTGATACAGACTGGCACCGTTATGATGTTTCTTTTTTGACGACAATGCGGTTAAAACAAGAGCAGAAGAACTTGAACAAAGTATTGAAACAACTGGAAAGACAGAGGAAAAAATCCCTCGAAATGTTTCAATACCAACGTGAACAGACGGAGATTGATCTTCAACAAAGAGTTCTAAAACGATCGACGTCACTGTCAGAGCTCTCCAGAACTAAAGGTAAAAAAGAATCCATTGCTATCTCCCGGCGCGAGAGTCTGAATGTTTTGCGCGCGCATAACGGATCCGTCTGGAACAATGCTCTTGGACGACCAACTTACGGTAAAATGAAAAGTGTTTCTCAAGAATCTGGAAAAAAACAAAGGAAATTGACAGAAACTACATATTTTAGACAAAAGAAAGAAAACGACAGACAAATACAGTTGCGTGATGCATACTTCCGCATTCGTCCGCAGACGACGTCACGGAACGTAGAAATGAAAACAGAAAGTTTGACATTGCCTCCATTAACAAGAGGTTACACAGATTTAGGTCATGTGACAAATAGACGTCACAATAAAAACGAACTGGATATGGATTCCCTAATAACACGATGGATTGCTTTGAGCAAAGAATATAGGTTTTACAATGAATGAAAAGTGAGGGTTGGATTATTATAATAATATCGCAAAATGCAGGTCATCTGAGGGAAATCGTGTACTACAGCTGAATAGCTCAAAAATCGTTCAGTAATGTATTTTGACAGGATTTAAAGTTCAAACTTGAAATTACAATAAAAAGTGATCAATTTTATCTTATTGTTATAAAGTATGTGGAAAAATTGCGATTGAGAATCTAATTTTTAGTGATGCGAGTACAGAAGTAGATCTACTGAGATAAAATAAACAACTTGAAACTGCTTTATCTGTAAAGTATTAACATTAAAGTTATCGGTAAATAAACAAAAATGTGCCTCTTTTTTTTTTTTAAGATTACAATACGCTTCAAATTACAGGAGTATTCATTGAAGAAAAATCTAACTAGTAATTTTGCAATTTGTTTTACTTTTGACCTTTTCCATTACAGCTTAGGCCCTACCAGACTCGTCTGGTTTTAATTATCCGAATTCCCATTCATTATCTAGATCTACACTTAAGCTATTACATAAAACCAGTTTTATCCGGAAAACCATGCATTTTTCACATAAAATTTTACTTCGAATTAATACCGTCTAATTTCTGTAACTCGAACAGAATTCTGTTTGGCGCCGATGGGTGTTCTAAATATAGAATCCGTTTTAGTCCTCCAAAGGAGTCCATCATAAAAGTCTTAAAGTAAGTATCATTTATAGTGGGCGCAGTTTTAGTAAGACATAAAATTTGAAATAATTAATTACATATATCAGCTCGGCCACTTAAAACAGAAATATATTCAAGATAGTCAAGAAATATACTCGGACATAAATTGAAAATTGTATTCTAATGCTATTACATATCCGATGTATACGCTTTTCAGTTTTTGGTAATTTTTTACAATTAGAATAAATGTCCTAGACAAATGGAGTGAGCAAATGGCCTGCAATTTTGCACACAAGTTATTGGTCTTGATCGACATCAAACCGACATTAATCTCCACAAATTATTTCCAGTTCCGTCATGTCAAAAAACCCTCAGTGGAGTCCCTTTAACACAGAGTTATATTCCAGAACCCAGAAATACTGGTTACGTTACCACGGTGCTTAAAACCATGCGAGTTTTTATGATCTGCGAGGAACATAAAACCAATACAAACAGCGGTCAAGGTTTTAAATATATATTTTCTTCCCTTATTTCTTTAATATTTCATTTTATGGGATAAAATGTTGAGCCGACACAAAGAATATTATTCCTGGGCATTACGTTTTTTGTTTTTTTACTTTATTTTCATTTGTTGTTGTTGTTTTTCTTTACTTTCCGTAAAACATTCTGCATTTTTCGTGTAATTTTGCTAATTTTAATGCTTCCGAGGGATTACTTTTTCCAGATATTGTTTCACTAAACATATTCTATATATTTACTTAAAATATTACTACATTTAAAGATCTTGTATGTTGTATTTAAGGCTTTAAGTGTTACCACACTTTAGTGAAATTATATATATGTATATAATTATGCTTCTAAAACAATTTTCAAACATCGAAGAATATGTAAAGTACAGCATATATAATGTCACGTTGTATGTTATCATTAAAATATATGCATTCATTTCTTATTGAAAAAATTGACTTAGACTTTATAGAAAATAAATTTCTAATGACCTCCCTTTACTAATATGAAAATGTAAATTCCGTAATATCTTTACAAATAATGCTTTTTGGAACTTACAATATTGATAAATCTTCATTTGAGCATTATACTTATGATATAAAACCATAAAAATTCGAATAACGGGATCTTTAAGACATAACCAGCATTGGGTAAATAGTTTGGCGGCATACTATTTGATATATCTGCCTATCTCTCTCAACTTAAGGGTCGTTTACTCCAGCCGAGATTGGGAAACGATCATCTCGCATACTAGTATCACAAAATGAGATTAGATAATAACAATTTAATATTTCAAGTACTGTGTATTTTGTAATGCGTTAGATTACTATAATACATGTGTATGTAGGTGAACAAATCAGTTTATTTTAGTCTGACTATGTCGGAAACTATAATCTAATTGAAAAACTCTCGAATCCGCCGTTCCTGGAACCAACCAGTACTAAGCAACGAGTTTAAAGTTGCTTGCTCACGGAAACGGCTTGCCCCTGACAGGGTTGACACCCACACGGCCAACAATCCTTAAATTACCAGGCCGACACGTTAACCATACACTCGGCCACGCCGCTACTGCTGATACCATATGTCAAATACAAGTTTATTTTCGTTTTTCAGTTTGAAATGGCAAAAATACTGACCACGCATGGCGAAAATAATCAATTTTTATTGGTGGAATAAATACCTTGTACACCAGTCCCATCCCTTGTACACTATTTCAGGCACGAGCCAGCATTCGACTTGAGCCAGCTTTCGACTTCAATAAGGGAATTTCTGAAAAGCTTCCCAACACTTAAATGGCTTAATATAATGTAGATGACTTTTTTTTATTGAAAATGAAAACTTTTGTTTTAATAAATTACTTTATTTTTTTGTCAAATATAATGTTAAGTCAAAACAATGTCACAAAACCAGGATATTATAAATGAGAAATAATGTTATGTAAGTACATGAAACAACTTGACCTGTCTCTGGTCATTTAAATATTCAATAATAAATCAACTTCCATTCCACCTCCCTATATCCCATCCCTTTTTTATAATAAAATTAATTAAGACTTCTGTTTAAATTTGGCACTTTCCATCGTCAAAACTAAAGCTGAAATATCAATGTTAAAAAAACCCAAAGGAAATAAAATTTCACCGGCCGAATCATTACCATCTATTCTGAAAGATTCTAATTTTCATTCTAAATTTCATAGCGGACTAATTTTTGTAATAATTATAAACAGGCTGTATTAAAACTTAAAGATTGACTATGCTCATATTTAAAAATTAAAAAGTATTGTTAATTGCTTCAGTCTCTTTGTAAATATAAAATAAACGTGTTTTGACTTCACACAAAGAAGATATGTTATGTTTAAGATCCTACAACCTATAAATGGTCACCATATGAATACATGTATATAGTGCCATTAAAAAAGGCAGCTTTTTTAAAGAAAAGACCAACTTTACTTGACCTTTAATATTGAACACAGCTTCTCATACAAAGTTTATTCATTCTTTTATTCAAATTAAGACATATTCTGTAAGAATTTCATAGATTTCAAAAAAAATTATGTGGTTAAAATATTTTACTCAAGAATGAGCATACTATATCTTTAAATGTGTGCAAAAAGACTAGAAAAATTAATATTTAGTCAGAAAGCGCCTATATGTACATGAACTTAAAAAAAAATAAGAAGGCGTTCCTCTTTTTTTGGGGAAATAATAAAAATTTCTAATACAACATGGTTGTTTATAAAAACAAAACTATTTTTTAAAATTTTTGTATTTCAAAAAAACTACCCCGTCCAAAAACCAAATAATGGGTTTGCACCAGCATGGACCCCGAACAAATTGCGCACCCCGCAGTTTTTATCAGGATCCCTGTGATCGTTAAAACCCCATAAAATAGAGTGTGGAAAAGCATATTATCAGATGCGCGGTCCCCCGGGGGGGATTTTAAAACCCATTATGGGTTTTGTTGGGGGGCTCAAAAAGGTTTAAAAAATTTAAATAATGCTAAAACCATGGTTTCACTGTTTTAACAATAATAATCATTAAAGTCCAATTCAAAATAATACCAGTATATTAATACAAAAATAAACTGCTGTTTTAAACAATAATCAATAAATGTCTTAAAAAATAGTTCTTTCCACTGGACAGTTCACATTTTCTGTTATTGCAATATATGACATAGTAATGCACTTTTATAAAGTTGAATAATTGACAGAATATTGCAATATTTGATTAAACATTGAATAATTGACAGCATATTGCAATATTTGATCAAACATTGAATAATTGACACCATATTGCAATATTTGACTAAATATTGAATAATTGACAGCAAATTGCAATATTTGATTAAACATTGAATAACTGACAGAATATTGCAATATTTGATAGAATGCAGGTATATTGAAAGAATATTGGAACAAACATTAAATAATTGATAAAATGCTTCAATAATTGATCGACCATTGAATAATTAACAGAATATTGCAATATTCGATTAAACATTGAATAATTGACAGCATATTGCAATATTTGATTAAACATTGAATAATTGACAGAATATTGCAATATTCCATTAAACATTGAATAATTGACAGAATATTGCAATATTCGATTAAACATTGAATAATTGACAGAATATTGCAAAATTCGATTAAACATTGAATAATTGACATAATATTGCAATATTCAATTAAACATTGAATAATTGACAGCATATTGCAATATTTGATTAAACATTGAATAATTGACAGCATATTGCAATATTCGATTAAACATTGAATAATTGACAGAATATTGCAAAATTCGATTAAACATTGAATAATTGACAGAATATTGCAATATTCGATTAAACATTGAATAATTGACAGCATATTGCAATATTTGATTAAACATTAAATACTTGACAGGATATTGCAATATTTGATAAAGCATTAAATAATTGACAGGATATTGCAATATTTGATAAAGCATTAAATAATTGACAGGAAATTGCAATATTGAATTAAACATTGAATTATTGACAGCATTTTGCAATATTTACTGAAGTATTATTGATTGAAGTGAACATTTTGACTTTTATTTCAATGCATGACTGAAAATGCTTTTTTTTTTACTTAGTACTAATACAGCCTAGGCAACTGTCTTAGGTTCAACTATTACAACTAACCAATTCCTACCTTTAACCTTTTTGTGTAATAGTCTTGTATTTAAAATAAAAAAATATCATTGTCAATAATAGCAGCTACGTAATTCTTTCAAGTAAACAAAGAGCCCATGTTTAGGTTAAATAATAACAGTTTGTGACTTTAAAATTGGTCATGTCATATAACTGCAGAAAACTTCACTTGTTGAAGGGTGAAAGTGACTCTACTAAGGATATGGGTTATATTTTTATGAGATTTTTATGCCATTTCATCTGGCCCTAACATAACAAACACAATACTGTACACAATGCTTGGACAATGATGTTATAACATAATCATCAGGATGTACAGTTTGACATAGAAATCTACATGATGCTTAGGCCGTTTAAGTTGTTTTACCACATGACCAAAGAAAAGCATGTCATTTAAACTTATGATGGTAATTTGTTAAAAATGGAAACTTTCAAGGATGCCTGAAACTGAAAAAAAATATGTTGCAGGCTCAGTTTGACAGAGCCTGTTCATAGCTGGTACTGGCAAATACAAACTACTGTCCATGCCCCTAAGCACAAACTTAAGCAGAATTCAACATTTTTTACATGGAAATGGCAAAAATTTGAATCATTAACTGATGTATTCTGAATTTAGCATTGACTGAAACACAACCAATTCCCAATTTGGGAACTTAGTTTAAATCATACCCATCAAACTCCCTCATAACATCTCAGATACATTAATTTCGCAATTACAAAAATATAGTGCAAACTGTATAAATATCACTACTATCAAGGTTATGGTACAAATTCTGTCCTCTGTCTATTCATCATTGAATATGAGCACATTCCCCCTTATTTCCCTTTAAAGGCCCATTAAGCCTCAAAAATGATATTATTTTCTATTTTTCAAAACCATTTTATTTATTGTGCCATATCACAGTTTTCAAAAAGTTACTCTTAGGCCATATAACTAACCCATCTTTTTCTTGTTATATATTTTGGCATTCAGTGCAGTAATAGTGATTTTTGTTTGAAAATCAAAATACGGTGATTATACCACTTTGTTTATATTTCACATTAAATGAGCCGTGTCACGACAAAACCAACATAATGGGTTTGCAACCAGCATGGATCCAGACCAGCCTGCACATCCGCGCAGTCTGATCAGGATCCATGCTGTTCGCTATCTGTTTCTCGACTTGTAAAAGGGTTGGTAAGCGAACAGCATGGATCCTGATCAGACTGCGCGGATGCGCAGGCTGGTCTGGATCCATGCTGGTCGCAAAACCATTATGTTGGTTTTGTCATGACACGGCTCAAATACTATAACATTAAGTGCTACTTTCTTCTAGTGGTAATCAAGTATGTGTAACTTGCTCTTAACCAATTCAACAAACAGTTTAAAACAAATGTTTGTCCTATTTAAGGAAGGAAAAAAATGTCGTAATTTCTGAGGCTTTCTGTGCCTTTAATGAATCAATACATAGACTCATCATTCACTTAAGGTCACTCTAAACACAGTATCATCATATCCAATTATCCCCGTGTCATCCAGATGGCCGCAACACATTTGCACTTCATTCGTTGAAAAAGTCCAGGTGTCAACTTTCATTATTCTTTTACCTTTCAATATAAATATATCTTTCCCCATAGTCAAAAAGAAAAAAATTCTCATGGATTCGCAAAACAAGATTTTTCCAGGTATTAGCAATCCATATCACATTATTGTTTTTATCTAAAATTATGCACAGATCCCGTCAATAGTGAGTGCTCAAAGTTCATTCTTGATGATCCCTTTCATCTTGCTCCCCTGCCCTCTGACCTTCACCCCAGTCAAACCCTCCAGGGCGCTCCTCTGGTAACGGGTTATAGTTCGGATCATCTTCTCTAGCATCAAATATTGTTTTTCTGAAATGAAGAGAAAAGAAATTATCATTTGAGATGTTTCCCTAAAAACAATGTGAAACAACTTTGAAATATATCAGCAATGTATTAGAATTTAGATTGTGCAACAGTTAGTTTCCTTATCAACAAAAAGTTATCAGACAATTCAAATTTTAAACTAAGGGAGACAATTCAAGTATAAACTATATATGTTGTGTACAAGTTACTTCCCTTATTTACCTCTCTCTTGTATGATATCATAAATATTCATCATTAAAACATGTCCATTTAACTATAAACGGAATTCAATCAATGTTTTATGTATTATAGTTAAATAGTCTAAAATGGAAATTCTGTAGTACCATTTATAATTTAAATATGAACATACATGTATAATATTATCATTCATCCTATAAATGTCATATTAAAACACTTATAACTATATCAACATTTCTTTCTCATAAAAATATCCAAATGATACATTTATGTTGGTTTTTTTTATCATTATTAGAAAATGTGCCAATTGTAGACCAATCCACTTAATACTATTTAAGTTTTCAACCAGCAATGCATAGGATAGCCTTTTAAATGATTGCATTCCTATACAATAACCTCTTTTATATTTCCTTTTGTGACACAATTAATATAAAACTTACAAAAATCCTGGAGTTCTTAAAATCTTGAAACCACCAGGTTGTTGTGGAAAAATATCTTCCAAAAAGAAATATATATGTCCTACTGCAATACCTGTAAATAATAAATACATCTATGTTAACTTTTACTAATAAAATAAATTATGATACCAGTATTTATAAATATTCTAAAGAATATAATGCCCATTGCGCCACAATTTTTTTTACCGCTTTTACACTTCATAATGAAAAGTTTGATTGTTTGATTGGGTTTTACGTCACACCGACACAGTATTGGTCATTTGGCAACATTACAGCTTTACTGGTGGAGGAAGACCTCAGGTGCCCTTCCTTGCATTATTTCAGGCATGAACAGGCACCTAAGTACAACCACTGACGTTCCGTAAGCAGAATCCAAAGTCCCTGTCGGGATTCGAACCCACAGCAGTGAGGGGCAAATGGTTTGAAGTCAGCAACCTTAACCACTTGGCCACGGAATGAAAAGATATTCACTGTAAGGATAATGATAGAGGTATGACGGCAAAATTTTGTATGTGCTTTGGAAACACATTTACTTTAATATCGTCAAATGACATTTTATGACATTTTTGCTCTCCAAGTACTGAAATAACTAAAGCTTGTTTACAAAAAATATAAAGAAAAAAAAAAAAAAAAAAAACAATTTTTATAGTTCCCGAATCTATAATTTGCTTGGTGTTTTAAAGGACTGGCATATATTTTTCTTTAAAGATCAGTAAAAATATATATAAATCAAACCACACATGCTGACTGAAATAGGTGAGATATCGACCCATTCTGGTAATATTTTAACATATACTTATTATATATATATTATATACAAATGTATAATTTATTTCACAAACACTGGGTCAATTTCAAAATTCCATTACAACTTTTATGATTAAAATGATGATAACTTAAATAAGTAGGAAACATTTTAATGGCATTTCTTTTATATACATGTAATACTTAACCAAAATTATGATATTGTACAGTATCAAATTGTAATTATTTCTTAAAAAGTAAATCATGTCAGTATTTTGCTGAAATTCTAATAACGAAATTCTAATAAATTTCTGTTACACTAACAGTAGAGACCACCTCATTCCAAACTAGGACGCAGACTCTTAATTTTCATCAACAACTGTTTACTCAATTATTAACTTATTCATAAACATGGCACAGGCAGGCTACATTTAACAATTAAAACACAAATAAAGATCACTTACCCATTAAATCCACTATAACAGAATTTCCCAGTAATAATGAGAATCCCAAAAGCACCCAAGGTAAGTATGGAGCTTGGAAATTCATTAGTCCAAAAAAGTTCATCCTTACATAAGGATTACGTCGACTCCACACATAAACTAACATAATTGTAAATGCACTACCTAAAAACACTAGATTTACAAAAAGAGCAACAATCTGAAGTTATGTTAAGGAAGCATTTGTTTAACAGACAGACAGACAGAGAGTTTTAAGTACTGATACCGGTATTTAGTGTTTTTTGTCATACTGTTTCAAAGACATTTTGTGACATTTAGAGGTGAGTACAAAACATCTCTGGAATGTCATTTGTGACAAGGTAATGCTGCCACACCATTTCTAGCAACATGATAATTTTAGCATGTTATTTGTTTCTAGCATGTCCATTCTGGCATTCATTTCAGAATTTTCTAGCATATCATATCTGGCATGATATAACTATCATATCATTCTAGCATGACATTTCTAGCATAAGTTGACATGTCTGGTATGTCATTTCTAACACATCATTTTAGTCATGACATTACTGTCATATCAATTCTGGTATGTCATTCCTAGCATACTATATCTGGCAAGACATTTCTAGCATATTGATTTAGCATGACATTACTTTCATGTTATTTCCAGCATATCTTTTTTGGCCAAGACATTTTTAACAGGACATTTCTGACATGTCATTTCTTACATTACATTACTATCATGTAATTCCTAGCACATCATTTCTAGCATGTCATTTCTGGTATAACATTTCTAGCATGTCATTTGATTTCTAGCAAGACATTGTCTGACCATCATTTATGGCATGTCATTTCTTGTATATCATTTCTAGCATGCCATGCTTGTACAGAATTAAAATCTTACAATAGAAAGGATACAATCATTAATGATCCACCAAATATAAACATGAAGAAAAAATCCGCTGTCTTCCCTCGAAATGAGCCCTCCTCTAACATACGACAATATCGATATGTGAAAATCAGATTGAATAGAAAGTTAAAACCAATTGGTCCAAAATACATAAAGTTCGTAAAAAGCCGCCATACCTACAACAGAAAGAATATGTGCTTTCATTCATGTCACATTGTTTTTGCTGAAAAATGAACTTTACCAATTCTGTAACATATCTACGGTAGTATGTATAACATTGTAAAATTTTAAAATTTATTGTTTTAAGAAAAGGAATTAATATTCTTAATTCATGTGAAACTTTGAAGGTATTAAATTTGAAAAGTTTAAGTATGACAAAAGTTATTTTTTATCACCAAAACTCTACTAGCAGGCTGTCAACCAGGTCTTATCCGAAATAAAGGAAGAATATAGGAATGTTTTAGCAGGAAATATAGGAGTTTTTGGACCATTTTGAGGCAAAAAAATAGGAGTTTTCAACTTAAATTGTTTAACTTACCAATGCTTATATAAATGTAAATTATTCTTACTTTTACACATGCTGTTTCTACAATAAAATGTCTACCGTATAAGTGAAGGAAACCATTAGCAGGCTGTCCAGCACCTTCCGACATAAACTTAGGGCAAATTTTACGGTAATATTTCAGAAATTTTAGGGCTAAAATTAGGAAATTTAGGATACGTAATAGAAATTTTAGGGCTAAAATTTGCAATTTTATGACTAAATAAACTAAGGTCCCAAAAGACCATGATGTGGGCTAACCTTTGCATATTTGACACAAAAGTAACTCACAAATAATGCTATAGTTTAGTAATAGAGCAAAGGTTCTACCAGTGTGGACTCACTTGTCAACTGCCTCCCCTGCGGAAATGGTCAGTCAAATCATGTTCAAACCATATTTTTTAAAATGGCTGAACATGTCAAAAAGAACATGTTCTACCTATGTTTTGGGAATGTTATAACCACAAGTGTCTAAAAGGAATTCTTATTAGTGAAATTCTTGCACAATGCAGCTTTTGATAATTATTATGGACAAATGAATTTTTTTGTAAAAGTAGGTAAAAACTAAAAAGTAAAAAGGCATTTGCCTTATAGGCCAGTCATAATAGAAATTAAGGTAAAACTAATTCCTTCACAAGTGTTTTCACGATTAAATAAAAGATAAACATTATCTACATTTTGAGAAAAAAGTCCTCAAAAAATCTCCTTGTAGAATCCTGAAAAATCGATCATAAAGATTTAGTAAAAATCGATATTTAAATGTGTCTCTTAAATTACACCATACTTTAATTTTATGCACGTTCGGTGACGTCACGTTTATTATATTTTCGTTGAAAGATCTGAAGTTAATTCAATTCCAGCATTCCTAGTGCAAGGGTGAGTAATTTTAGTTTTTTTTATATTCTTCTGTATAAATTAGGGAAAAATATGTCAGTAGATAGATTTAATTGACCACCAATTAATCGATTATGCAGATGACAAAATGTGTCATATAATTTCGCGATTTTAAACTCAATTTTGAATGAAGTAATCCTTAAAAAAGAGTTTATCTTTTACTCACTGTTCTACATTGCTTCCTTTTGTACAATTGTCTAAAATGACACAGAATTAACCACACATCTTACTGAGTATTTAAAAAAAATGTGTATGCACAAGTTATGTAATTTTTTCTTTCTACGGAAGCGTGTTGTGACCAAAATCACGAAAATCTAGGGATATTTTTAAAATGTTAAATTTGACTTATTTCAAAGAGTTGGCATGTTTTTTGAATTGTGGAAATCATAATTAAAACAAATAATATGTTAACTTGATGTAAACAAACGTATTTTGTAATACATTTTAATGCATTTTTAAGCGAAATGATAATATTCAAGCATGTTATATGTTATATTACACCCAATAGGGTGTAATCAAGCTAAAACTATTACCTATTAATGAGGAAGTTGTTACTGGAACTTTATACATTATTTTTACTTCTTAACAGAAGACATGGATTTAAAACCCAAATTATTATGCCAATTATTTTATTTTTTTGTAGGCTCAATCATATCATATGCATCTGAGAGTATGGGGTTATAGCAAATCAAAAGATAATTGAGCGTATTCACTTGAAATATTGTGAAATAATTTTAAATGTTAGAGCCAATACAAGCAATGTTCGTATATACGGCGAACTCGGTCGTTTCCCATTGTATATAAATTGATACGTAAGAATATTTTAATTAAATTTTACGGATGACATATGAATTAAGTTTATCTGATTGTTATAAATGGAAAAAAATGGGTATCAAATGTTAAAGAAATGCTAGATATGTATGGTTTATCCGAATACTTTTTTGAAAATAATATCGTAGATAGTAAATTATTTCCAAAAATATTTAAACAAAGAGTTATTGATAATCATATACAAATATGGCATTCATCTGTTGAAAATGATTTTGTTTTACAACTTTGTGTAGCTTGATAATCTACCCTCATGATACCAGTGGCAGTTGTATGTATATTTATAGTAATGTTTTCCATGTTGTTGTCAGCAATCATAGAACAGTTGTTGTATTGTTGTATATTTAGTTAGAAGATGGATAGACACATGACTTCTACACAAGGGGTAATGGGATGCGAGAGAAAAATGGCTTTTTACGTAGATATATCTAATTGAATGTGTCTTTCAGGTTTGTTAATACAACAGAAATTGATATATCAACACAAATTTACATCATTGTTTTACAGCATGATTATAATTAATGCACATACAAAAGAGTTTGCTCATACCAACATTTTCTCAGGCGTTTCCCTGTTATATCATATTATATCATTTCAATACTATTTCTTTTTAATATCTTTTTGATAATGATTTATGGACTTTATATATCTTATTTTCAGAGGAAGGGCTAAACATAGTATGGGATGGTTGATTGCAGAAGACAATATTTAGCGAGAGTCCAGCCTTTTATATTTTGGCGAACATAAATCAATACGTTGATTGGATGTGGCAAGAATTTTCCATATATCCAAGTTAGGAGAGGCTAAATGAGTTATGTTTGAAAAGATCCAGCATTTTTGAAAAGCAATTTACAGGTAAATCAAAGAAAAACCCTCTATATCTTTAATACACAGTTGGTGTACCAGATTCAATTTTGTGTGCTACTGCATATATAACTTTTCTAAAGGGAATTCAGTTTTCTTACATTCTCGGAATTACTAAGATCAGAGATTTGTTTGTTTGTTTTTATGTCACATCAACACTTTACAGGTCATACAATAACTTTCAAGCTTTACTGGTGAAGGAAAAAGTGTGACATAGGTATTATTTTTAGCGCATAGAACCACCAATATTCTATAAGTCAGTTTGGGATAGCTATGTCAGATAATAGATTCCAAAACCCTGGCAGGACTCGAACATACATCCTACATCGTTAACACCGTAAGAAGCAAGTGTTTTGAAGTCAGTGACCTTAAACACTCGACCAAAACTTCCAATTTAGTTATCTGTATGAAAGTATAGGTGCCGGTTTGTTCAGTATTTCCTAATTATATGGCACATTATGCTGTTTCACAGTCGGCGCTTCTTTCAGCCGATAGGCAATTTACACGCTTTAAATTTGTTATAACAATATAACATGAAACCTATTTTCTGAAGAAGAAAGCTGAGGCACGTTTTTGCTGAGGCTAAACGTGCCTCATTAATGTATGAATTATTTGTAGATAATTCAATATAAAAATATAAATCTAAAAGCACAATCCTATCTCGCTTCTCGCTTTTCATAGTACCTACATTTTCAGTTTGACATACAATTGTTTTATTTTAAAAGCAGAATGCAAAGTTCGCATTTTTATTTATCATACTATGTTGTAACATTTATTTTACAGATGCGAAACAATGTGTCTCTGTGAAAAGGGTATAGGCTAAAGGTTTCAACAGCACCGGCCGAAAAGTGGAGAATTGAACAAGGGCAGGGCAATATGTATATATACATGTGTAGCGTTGTCAGACTATATGGATAGTCGGGCCTCGTGACACAAATGATGAAATAACATTGTGTTTTTTCAGTGTCTTAACATTCAGAAGATTCATTTTATTTTAAAATGTCTTTTTTCAATAAATTTTTTTACAAAACTTCCATGGTAAAGTAAGTGCAATTTAGCATTGGTAAGATATTTACTTGAAGGATTGATTTTCAGAACAGAAATGCAAATACAATGTATATAAATAATAATTATTCGTGTAAAATGTATTGCAATTTTGAATTATAATATGAATTTAGATAGATTCATACAACTTTATTCTTGGTAGAGCTAACTTGTAAGAATATTTAATGGAATCTGACTAAAAGTAAAAAAAAAATTTTATCATTAGTGGGTGGGGTAATGTTTTATACCAGTCTAAATGATGATGTATAGATTATGCAGTGTTGCGACTTTTTGAATGTAATCAACATTGGTTGAAGTGTTTTTGATTAAATAAAGCATGTTTGTGTATTAATGTGTTACTTTGTTAATGACCATATTTCCGTAGAATATCTGGGTTATTTAATTTCACAGATTTTTCTAATTGAAAACACATGATTTCAAAACATGACATTTTTAGCATTTTATACTTCGAATTTTTTTGAGGACTTTTTTTCTGTAGCAACACATATATAGTAGATAACAAATATGCAAATATCTTTTCTGAAGGAATTTGTTTGAGGTTGGGTCTTATTTTTGGCTAAAATGCCTAGCCTATTAGTACAGTCATTTGAATAAATGGGAAGCATCTATAATCAACACAAAGAATTGCACATCAAAAAAGTTCATCACACAGACCATTCAATTGCAGTTTATCTAGATCACATAATTGCAAAATGTGTGTACATTGTAATTGGAAATGAGCTTTATATTACTGAACTGCCAAATTATTTTGAGTGTGATTAATTATATGAGTCTGCCTTTTCCTAAATTGCACCATATGAATGAAAGAACAAGAACTGAATGAAATTGATAACTTTGTGGCAAAATAAGCAATTTCTCCTACAAAGATATGAAAAGGATAAATAAGTATGAGGGAAAGAATTAATTTTTCAAAGGATATGTTAACCCATTCAGTACTTTACAATGTTGTTTTGATATTATGCAGATTTCAAATAAAAGAGATTGTACATAAATTTTTGACAACTATTTATAAATGTTTTTAATTAAGAATGTGTTACAACAGCTTCATAATGATCATTTTCAAATATGATATGATACAAATGGACCACTTCAGAAATTTGGATAAAATGAACAAACATAAAATTCAAGATATCTGGAGTTGGCAAAACAGTGTCAAAATATTCCAGAATAAGTGGACTCTTATGGTTATGATTTAATTTCAGGACAATGATATGGTAGTGTTTTTGCTGTTAACTGTCAACATGATTATTAATGACAGATTATAAACAACTGCTTTGATTATGAAAAAGCAATGTTACTGACATAGTCAAAGTAGCTTTTAGTTGAAACGAAACCATTTCAATGTCATCAATTTTGTGTTGGCAAGTCATGGCCAAATCATTTTTTACCATGTTTAAAACATGGTCGACTTTGAGTTATGTTTACAGGGTTACAAGTTATAAGTATGTTTATGACAAAAGATAAAAATAATTAGGAATTTCAGTGAAAAAATAGGGCATTTTTAGGAATTCCCTTCAAATTTTTCACTTTTTTAGGAATTTTAGGGATGCTGGACAGCCTGCATTAGCTTTGAACCACAGCATCAGCAGAAAGTGACAGCAATGCATGACCATCATCTGAATGGTCACCTAAAATAAAGTTGACATACTGATGCACTGCTTTTCATGGTGACCATGCAGATGGCTATGTGGAGCCCAGCAGCCTTGAGCATAGTAATGTGATGCTGATGCAGCCATACACATTCTCTTACCTGTAAAATACAAAAGGCCAAAAGCAGTACCAAAATTTAAATCTCTTTGAATTCCTCGGCAATATATTTTTTTAAAAATATAGGAAAAATATTCAAAATATAGGAGAATATAGGAAAAATAGGAGGTTTTTTAAAATATAGGATTCCGACCCAAAATATAGGAGTTTTATAGGAATATAGGAATTGGTTGACAGCCTGTACTAGATTTGATGATTAGATCCTATAAAATTTTACAATTTTTAAGTGATTTTTGTTAATAGGTAAGTGGCTTAGACTAGATTAAATCACATGATTTGTAAACTTCGCAACTTTTTACTCCACAGAATATTTTTCTAAGATTTCATTAAAATTAACACAAGTTTGGAAGTGTGTTGCTTTAAATCAAACTATATGAAGAAAATGCATCATTTTATACACATTGCATCAAAAAAGGAGAGGTCAAGTTTATGGCCTCTAGCTTTCAAGTTTCACTGGATGAGGAGACCTCAGGTCTGAGGTGCCCCTCCATGCATTATTTAAGGCACAAAACAGGGTCCTCAGTAGAACCATTGACATTCTGTAGGCAAGCTTGTTAGCTTTCTGACATTAAAAGAATCCAAAGACCCTGATGGAATTCAAACCCACAGCAGTCAGGGGCAAGTTATTTGAAATCAACGACTAACCACTCGCCCACTGACGCCCTGGCTTGAGAAGACATGCAGTCTTACTAATGCTTGCAATGCACATTCCTATGTCTTGACAGTAAACAGAGCTACAATGTTTTGACCCATTAGTTCCACTACTCCAGCAAGCTAAGATTTAAAAACGGTTTCTCACCTGATAATTTTTGAATATAAGATCAGGGTTAAAGTAGATCTGAAAAGGTGTAATCACATCCAGTTGCTGAAAAACAGAAATAAAACAAGAGATAAATTAAATATTACACTACAAACTATAAAAATGTTGTCTACAATAAAAGTAACAAAAATTAAGTTGATTTAATAAAAACAACATATTATAAATTCAATGACAAGTGCAGTACATATACAACATGTGAAAGTCAGTGAATGAAAATGAAAATAACAGCAAAATTGATAAAACTTTACCACAGCCAACGTTGTCAAGACACACGCAGTTGTGTATGTCCGTGTCATAGGTGGCATCTGCATATATTCTTGTTGAAACGTTTGAGCCATTTTTCTGGTGATTGTACTTCAAATTATAATAAATGATTACACTAACTTTGTCGTTTTTTATTTTGTTTTTACCGGAAGTTTTCAATGCCACGTCGAAATACGCATGCGTCATGAAATTAAGAGAAAAGGTTGAACACGACCAAATATCAAAAGTAAACAATTTCGAGTGAATTCCGTCCTGTAGTCAACTAGGCCCCAAACTCGTCCCCTATTTATCATTATTGAATTATTTTAACATTTGATACATTATCAGAGAGTTTAACATATGTCTTAAAAAAACTTGCAAGAGATTGATTGAAACTGACACAAAATTTTTGGGGTAATAGGACATTTCGGACCATGGACGTTTCGGACCAGACATTTCGGACCAGATTTTGGGACACTTCGGACCATATTTAGGGACATTTCGGACCAGATTTTTGGACATTTCGGACCATGTGTTGGACATTTCGGATCATGCGTTAGACACTTCGGACCATTGTTTTGGACATTTCGGACCATGTGTTGGACATATGGGATCATGTGTTAGACACTTCGGACCATTATTTTGGACTTTTCGGACCAGAATATTTTTTTTTTATATGTTATGCATCAATTATTCTATGAACAAAAGTGTAACTTTAGAATATATGAGACACCATGGAACGATTTTACACCTATCCAGATTTAGATTTAATATATTTTTCGCTATAAATGAAGAAAATTTAAAAAGAAAAAACAAAACAATGTTTTAATGACACGTTTGCAAAAAAATATTATAAAGTATATACATGAATGAACATGACAAAATTTCAAAAAATCAATTTGGTTTTCAGAAAGGGAAGTCAATTATTGATTGCATATATTTATTTTACATTCTATAATTGCTAAAGTCATTAATTCGGGGAAGAAATTATACTGCATCTTTATTGATTACCAACAGTGTTTTGATAAGATTGAAAGATCATTTCTATGGCAAAAACTCATTTCAGAAAACGTAAGTCTCAAATTAGTGAACGCTATAAAATCTATGTACAAGACTGTTAAATCATGTGTAAGGTATAAAACTTCATATTCAGAATATTAGCTCAAATATAGGCCTAAAACAGGGAGACCCCAGTTCATCTCTCTTTTATGCTGTTCGTCAAACGACATAACACAATATATTAATTTCAGACCTTGATGGGATTTTCACTTTAAACGAGCTTAAACTGTTTCTACTTCTATATGCGACGACCAGGCACTATTTTCTTCTTCGCCAGTTTCCTTACAGTTAATGTTAAACGATGTCGTTAATTATTGTAATATTTGGGATTAAAGATTAATTACTTCTAAAACAAAAGCTATGATTTTTGAAACGTGGCAGACATACGACATTTGATTTTTACATTGACAACACTCTAATTGAAATAGTTCCCTCTTTTAAATATATAGGAATAACTTTGTTTAAAAATGGTAACTGGTTTCGTACCCAAAAAAGTATTTCGCAACATGCTTCATTTTCTTTATTTAATTTATTTAAAATACTTAATTACGCCGAATTTTCAATGTCCCAAAAGCTTTCGTTATTTGATACTCTTGTCGGTTCCGTTCTTAACTTTGGTTCACAAATATCGGGCAGTCATAAAGCACCAGATATCGAAGCTGTACATACAAAATTTTTTTACGACGGGTTCTTTGCGTCAAAAAGTCAACCAATTTATGTGCACTATATGGTGAAACTGGACGATTACCGATGGAATGTAATAGAAAAATAAATATGCTTAAGTATTGGGTACACATTTCTCTCAAAATTGGGCAACTCAAATCAAAATGATATTAGATAGTCACGGTTTCAGTTATATTTGGCATTGTCAGTTTGATATAGACATTCCGTTTGAAGAGATTAAGTTAAGAGTTATTGATACTTACAAACAAAATTGGTACTGTGAAATAAATAATTCTAGTCGCTTACATTTTTATTCAATATACAAACACGATTTTATGTTGAAGAAATATTTTTCAGATGTTTGTGAACAAAAATTTAGAATAGCTTTAACTAAATACAGAATATCAGCACATAATTTACGTATTGAAAACTGGAAAGATATGACGACACACCCAGGCAAAATCGACTATGTACCTTTTGCAATTCTAATCAAATTGAGGACGAATATCATTTCTTGTTGGTCTGCCTTTACTATAGAGATATAAGAATAAAATATTTGCCAAGTTATTATTGCCATTGGCCAACATCACAAAGTTTGAAAGTATCTTATCATCTAATTCTAGAAATGACTCAAAATTTATCAAGATATTTATACTTTGCCCTTTAAAAGAAGAGGTAATTAACATTTTTCTCTTAATTTATGTAGTAATCTTTGTTTTTCATCACAAAAAAAAAATCAAATAAAGATTTATATTTTTGTCATATAACAAATATCCAAATATCCCTCCGCTAACATAGATTTCATAACATTTTGTTTTGCATATTGTTGCTAATAACTATGTTACCTGTCTATTATTATGCTAGAAACGTTGTTATAATGTTTAAAGCAAATAAACTGTATTGTATTGTATTGTATATACAAAAAGACATTTTTATATTGCAGTCTGGACATCATTTTTTTACAATTATAATCAGTTTGTTTATTGTTCTTTAATCGCATTCCAATCAAATCCAATCAATTTAAATATTTGTTGTCAAAGTAGGTGAAAATTGCATACATATGCTTCTTTAATTGAGTGAAACGTAACTTAAACGAGTTCTATTCAGCAATTAAAACGTGTGAAAAACTGAATCGACAAGAATGTCGTTGTTCTTTAATACCTGCTAGAACACGATTTAATTTGGTTTAAATTGACTTTAAATAGGTATATTCTGCGTGTGTATGTGTGTGTGCACTTATTTTACATATTATCAAATAGTTGATTAAACAGGTTCGTATATCAATTTCAATTCTTTTAGATAGATTAAACACAGCGTATCATTATCTCTATATTTTGTATGAAGGACATTCGCATAAATATATCCTACGCTTACCAATATAGTTCTAAAGGTATTCTATTATTGTTTTAAAAAAAAATTCAATATTCAGAAATTGTCGATTGGTAATATAAGCTTGTCAGAAAATGTGAAAATCTCGTCGGACACGTCATAATCGCATGCATTTTGAATACCATAAAATATAACAATGTCAAATATTTGTTGCATTTATTATTAGAAAATATATTAACTACATCCTGAAATAACAAATAATAACATATAAAAAGGAATATATGTGCTGGTCCGAAGTGTCTCCATCATGGTCCGAAATGACCATCACATGGTCCGAAATGTCCCAAAATCTGGTCCGAAACGACCAAAAAATCTGGTCCGAAGTGTCTGGTCCGAAACGTCCGTGGTCCGAAATGTCCGTAATTCCTACTCCTCGTAGGGGCGGTGGAGTGCATGTTTATGCTTGTTAAGATCAAAGTGAACAACCAAACCTTAACACCGATTGTGAAATAATTTGGATAAAATAGCTGCCGGTCCTGACAACATATGACCAATTGTCCTGAAGGAGCTGAGAGCAGAGATTGTTGACATAATCTCAGTTCTCTTTCAAAAATCCCTGACCACCGGTAATATTCCCTATGACTGGACTAATGCAAAAGTATCCATGCCCTGTATACAAAAAATATACTGAAATCTAGACTTCGTCAAACAATGTAGTCGTTCTGTAATAGTACGAATGAAAGCAATAATATTTAGAGAAATGACACTGTGATGCCAACTCTCCTAGAGAAAACAACATATATCGCCAGCAAAATCAAATTGTAAGTTACCAAGATAATAAGGATATCAATACTGTAGAGATTGAACATGAAGGAACTTTTTCTGAAGCTACACAAACGGAATAATCCAGGAGTAGAAAACAATTGAAAAGTGTAAGTAAATGGTAATATAATATTAGAAAGAGAAAGTGCTCTGGTGAAAAGCATATTAATTATTCAGGTAATATACGTAGAAAGCATGAAGTGCTAACGATGAAATTAAGATTGCATGGGAAATTGTAGATTAACTGCAGCCATTATTTTTCGAATACATATAGAAAGCTAGGGTTTTTTTGACGACTTCTGGAAATCAGATAAAATCAGATAAAAACAATTTTATTTTACTACTACAGAAAGATCACTAAAGGTTTCAAAAAGGCTATCATATGCACATGCTTCGCGGAAGACCTTTACATATAGACATTACAATATCTATTTACAGCATACTATCAAATTAAAACGAAAGTGCGCATAGAGCTTTATCTTACAACACTTGATATCATCCACGGGCGCCTTTTCATTATGCTGTAATGAAAGGAATGTAATTACCAAAAACGATAAAGTTAAAAAACTAAGATATAAGTCCCTGGTCCGGCCACAGTTGAATTTGCATCAACTATATTTGGTCTCCGTACACTAAAACCAATATTGACAAAATTGAGATGGTCCAGAAATGTGCTATACGATGGGTAAAAGGGATTACTCCCCTCTCTCCAGTGTCACAGCCATGCTGGAAGAACTGGGCTGACAATCCCCTGTATGAACATCACAGATTGGAATGTAGACTCATCATGTTTTTTAAGATATACCATAGCATAGTTGCAATTAATCTCCGATCTTATGTCAAAGCCCACAAAGATTGACAAGACATATGCAGCCTCAATCCCTAGTTTTAACTACAACGGCTGATTAATGTGCTACTAGGCTTGATATCATTATATCTTCATAATCTTGTTAATATTGACACGGATTTATTGAACACATTTTTTCTTGAATATGAAAAGTTAATGAAGAAAACGAAGTGCTTAATAATAATAATAATAATAATAATAATAATAATAAAAATAATGGGCCGAGTAGACCAACTTGGGGCCGGACTTGTACGGTTCAATATTGTCCCCCCCCCCGCCGTTTGCTATTTTCACAAATGTTTATTCTTATGCGCACAGGAAGTTTGCACCGTAAACAATTGCAGAAATTTCGAACTAAATATTGAACATTTATCGTGTAAAAGTCTAAATAGATTTCAATATCATGTATGCTGATCCAGATTTTGATGATCTAGATAGTAATGAGTTCACTGACAAAGATTGTTCCGATGAAGGTATACGAACCTAAAATTTCTGTCAGAATTTCTGTGGGTGGGGTATGCCAAATTATAATTGACGGCTATATAATTTAATATGAAATTAGGCAAAGCCTATGAACGGGGAAGTCGTTAAAAAATCCTTTCATTCTTTCGTTTATGCAGAAAATATGAAAATATCTCTATTTCTTATGGCAGATCAATGCAACGACGACTGTTTTAATTTTACAGATTTTTATTATAAATAACTTTTTTGGAAAAATTTGCGATAGATAGATCTAGTACTGAAACATTGATAATTTTCAAACACCTCAAGTTTTTCCATAAACGATAAAATAATTATAGAAAAATGGAAATATCACATAATAGTGATATGTACTTCATTGCCAATGGGTGTATTTCCCCAGAGCTAAATTCGTAACCTACCTGAAAATGGGTGAGAGTGGTTTCGTCGAACTACCGGTTCGGCGAACTGATTTTATATAATAAAACAGGTAGTGGTTTCGGCAAACCTAATTTATATAGTGCGAACAATATCTATTGTATAATCAATTATCACAGGTCTTAATGTGTCGTTTATCACACGTTTTCATGCAATAAAAGACAAGATATTGAAAATTTAACCTATTTTTTATTCTATTCTTCAGTATAATAGTAATATTTACATAAAATAATAACACAATACAAAAGCTCTCAGTGAACAAACAACATCATAGAAATATATATACGTACAACCCGAAAAACTAATAATGAGTCAAAATTTACACAAATTACATTTCACACATTAAGTTAAGTCTGTAAAATATGGAAACAATATTTTTATTATCTATGTCAAATATATACACAAATAGTAAGAGCTGAAAAAAAGAAGAAACAATGTTTTTAATCAGAATAAAATTGTTATGTAATAGATATACCATTGCTGCGTTGACGATTTCTGGGTTTGCGTAAATTATACCATAATCACGTGACCTTTCTTATGCCTTAACCTCACGAGACGAAGTCGAGTGAGGTTGCATAAGAAAGGTCACGTGATTATGGTATAATTTACTCAAACCCAGAAATCGTCAACGCACCAATGGTGTATCTGTTTTAACCTGTAGCTCCGCCCAGAAACACTTACTCCTTGGATCTTCAAAACTGAAAATTATACCATAGTCTGGGTATGGTATAATTTACGGTTATTGGAAATTATACTTGGAAGAATTTTACATAAGAAGCGCTGAAGAGCTATAGGTTAAAATATATATACAAAGAAAAAATAAAACATGTAAGAGAAAGAATTAACAATGTATTTTATAATCTAAATATATACACACACAAAAAATCCATGTACGTAATAAACTATTATACATATTACAAATACTTTATTCCTCTATATAAACAATTGACACATGCATATTATTACAGAGAATACATCATGATTTCTATGTAATAAACAACAACAATCTGTTTTTTAGTCTTTATTCACCACTCTATAGATTAGATATAAAACTTTGATTTAAACGTTTCTATTATAACAAAATATTGATGATAAAAACTTTATATATATGAACCATGTCTACATTGCCTTAAATTACTATATAACATAAGGTCAATGAAACCACTTTCGGACCTCTTCATAAATTAAGTTTGCTGAACCGGTAGTTCGACGAAACCACCATAATTCCCTGAAAACTGTGTTAAGCTAGGTTTTCGAAAAGGTCAGTAGATCTATAAATATCGATATATAGTTTCTAGTTTCTCCTGCATTTGCGCCTTTTGCTGTTTTCATGACATTAATTAAAGTTGCAACGTACTCTTGTGCTCTTTTTATAAAATAAGACTTAAATATAAATAGGAAAAGTCTGAATACTATTGTTATGTTAACATAATTGGTCCCATTCTCGTCAATTAAATGTTCAAATAACATTAAATTTTCATTGTTATTGACAATGAATTGTTATTTGACAATACATTGTTATTGACAATGACAATTGACCTAACCTCAAAATCATTGCATTAACAAGTAGGTTTTTAATGTTTCTCAACAGAAATAATGTGGAACTCATCAAAAATGGAACTTTTCTTGTTTTGTTAAAACATTTTGTCTTTTATCATAAGAAATCTTTTACTGGAGGTAATATATTGGTTTTAATTAATTTTTTTTTAAGGCAACTTGTTCATTTTTTTAGTTATTCCTATCATTTTAAAAACTTTCAGTGGAGACAATTCAATGCATGCAAATTTGCACAATTTCTTTAATAGTGTTTTATCATTTTCCAAATGGTAGAAATAGGCTGCTATGAGAATTTTTGATTTCTGTTTCTATTTTTAGACACTGAGGATGCCAGCGAAACAGACGTGGCTAAACAGGAAACCCAATATACAGAAATTAAAGAACAGTAAGTTGGTGTGGTGTACAATGTAAAATATTCTGGCCTAAAACATATGGTGGTAAATCATAACATATAAATTGTTTGTAACTGTAGACAATATGTATATAAAAAGATAAATAATGTTGCATATGAGAAAGTTCTGATTGTACCCATGTACAAACAATACAGATATTCGAAAATGTTAACACATTTAAGTCAGAACCGATTCAAAGCTCATACTGTACTTGTCTTATTACTAGCTTGATTGTGTTGTAACAGGACTTCCATTAGTGGAAGTTTTGGCGTCATTGATCCTTGATTTTGGCTTTTGACATCCATTGAAAATGCAATGCTTTTCCATTTTTACCAATAGATGTAATATGACTTCCCAGTGTTTTTTTTCCTCTACTTTGGGAATGGTGCCGGTACCAGACTGATTGGGAGAAATGCGTTATTTTGACTTTAATTGGGAATTTTTTTAAGCATTTTTTTCAGCTATAAATAAGATTAGTCATCATGAATATAGATAGCTAACAGCTTTCACTGTCCAGGGAGAACTATTGAGTGGTGATTTATATGAATATGTTGGATTTAAATGATTTCAGAGAAATCACTTGGCCTTGTAGTTATTCTGAACAGCCATTTTGGGAGGTTAAACATTGGAAATTGGGAATTTTAATGTTTATTTTCTATTGGGAACAGTACCGTTTTAGGGTAGTAGTTATATAAAAAAAAAAACACTGCTTCCAATAAGATTTGGCAGTCTCTTGCTTACACATTTAGGAAGTTATATCTTGTCATTTGATACATTTGAAAAAACAACCTTCATTTACAAAATGTTGAGCGATGCCATGACAAAAGCAACATAGTGTCAGTGTTTGCAACCAGCATGAATACAGACCAGCCTGAGCATCCATGCAGTCTGATTGGGATCCGTGCTGTTCGCTATCAGTATCTCCACTTGTAATAGGGTTTGTAAGCAAACAGTATGGATCCATGCTGGTTGCAAACGCACTATGTTGGTTTTGTCATGGCGCAGCTAAAATTTTACTTATTATTAGATTACTTACATTGTATGTATATATACATTGTGTTTACTCTGTTCGAAGTCTGTAGCAATATAGATGTGTTACTTTTTTAATGAAAAAAAATATCCATAAAAATTTTCTCCACCAATTTCTTGCATTGATCCCATTCATCACCTGGTGTAATATCATATACTTTTGGCAAAAGTGCTAGAGGCCGTTAAGGCACCAAGAAAGATAACTCTTTAAGTAATATTCCTTACAGGTAATTGTGTTACTTCCCTTTACTTGTTATTTAAGTTACGTTTGTAAGTGCCTGTCTGATTTAGCTCTTGTCTGAACAACATGTGTTAGAATATCCACAGTAAAATAATATAATACATGTAGTAAGAATCTTGTCTTCATATATACAACACAACCTTAATCTTCTAAGCCTTTTCCACTAGTATAGCGGCAAGCCTAGATAAATATCCATATTAACCAGGCTCTAAACTGTTGATAACTCAATTTTTGTATATGTATTTTTATTTTGAAATCCCTATTACTTTGAATGCATTTGTCAAAATTCAAGGAAGGGCTTAACCTTTATGCAATATTAAGGGTCATTCCCATTTTTTCAGGATGTACCAAGATAAGCTGGCATTTTTAAAGAAGCAGCTCAAGCAACTGGAGGACGGAACGTTACCCGAGTTTTTGAAGCGTAACAAGAAAATCGACCAGCAATATAGAGAGAGGCTTAAACTTATGGAAGTATTCAAAGAGTATGAGGTAAGCTATGAGGTTTGTTCTCGAAAAGATTTATTTTCGAGTAATGAAAAATGAGAAATACATTGCAGAGGGAATAAGTTAAGTCTTGACTGAGATTTAAGAAAATGTGCATATTTCATTCCCAAAATTGCCTCGCATTGTTCTATAGGTTGGAGCCATACATTTTGTATATATATTTTTGTCATGTGTTTAGAGTAAATGTTCTTATCCTGTTTTTTTGCCAGACTAATTTCATTTAGCCATATACAAAATTTAAGGAGAACTCTTCCAGATTATGATGTCAAAAAAAGAGAAAAATGTATACAATAAACAGAAAAAGTTTTTCCTATAAATACAGAATTTATTTTCATCTTGTATTATACAATTTTTAGCTGGAAGTTATTGAAAGAGAATACAAAAAGGAGAAGAAACTGTCAGCAAAAGATTTTGAGGTAAATTTTCATCTATTAAAAACATTGACAATGTTATGGATATCCTTCTTTAGGCAAGTAACATTTAAAAAAAAAACCCAAACAACTTTTAATCTTGGGAAATATATATGGCTTGGGGAGGGGAATGGGGCCTTAAACATCATGAAATAAGAGTGGTGGCATGGCCAATTGGTTAATGCGTCGGACTAGTAATCTAAGGATTGCTGACGGCATGGGTTCAACCCCTGTCAGGAGCAAGCCATTGTTTCCTTGAGCAAGAAACTTTACAGAAATTGCTTAGTACTGGTTGGTTCCAGGAACGGATTCGAGAGTGTTTCGATAAACTTACAGCTTCCAACACAAACTAAAATAAATGTGTATAAACTAAACTAACATAAAATCAGGGCAGTGTGTAAGATTAAAGATTTTCAGGCTGGCCGGCCTCTGTGACAGCAAAGGTTTATCGCTTGCTTCTAGCGTAAGGTCTTCTTACCTTTTTCAAGTATCAAGCTGATATTGAGCGAATAATTTACCAAAGCTATTATAAATTAACTAACAAGCCTAGCAAAATTTAAAAAAAAATGAATAAACAGCAAAAAAAAAATTTCGTATTATATAGAGGATATTGAATGAGTGTAGGTTTAATACTATATTTATAAAACGAGTTGAATAAATTAAGGATTAAATCTACACAAATATAATATTCGATTTAGCGCATATATAAAATATGAACAGTTAACTGTTAAAAAGATTCATTTTTGCATTGACGCATCTATAGTGTAACGCTAATGTTAGCGCTTTAACCCTATGTTTATATATAACCCAAATGATGTTATGCCAAAGTATTATTACACTAGTGTAATATTGTTTTTATTGAATGACTTTATTACCCTTCTGTACTGCGGTTTATGTGATAATTATTACATGCTTTTCAGAAGACAGTGATTTTATATTTGAAAATTTCAAAGGATATCTTTATAAAAGTACAATATCATTGTAGCAAAACCATTTTTGTTTGTAGTTAAAAAGAACATACCATAATTCCAAATGGAAAAAGAATGTGATCCCTCGGAAGCATTAAATTAATCAGAAAAAAATACATGAAAATTGCAGACTCAGTTTGATTGAGTCTGTACATGAGGGATAATGAAGAAGTGCAACATCCCTGAGAGGAACTGGAACTAGTAAATAGTAAACTCTTAAAACTTACTTTGGTATTCAATGTATTTGGTTCTCAAAAAAAATTATTATTCAAATTGTGTTGTATATTTTAAAAGGAGAAGAAAATTGACTTGAAGGAAAGTTTGATAGCTGATCTAGAGGAGAAGAAGAGGAGTATTGAGTCTGAAAGAAGCCAACTAGAGCTGACCGGCGGTCATTGTAACTTCTTGCTGTCCACTTCACTTGGTAAGATTTTTCTAATTTGATATTGATTTATCAATCAATTTATCCTAGACAAGGTTCAGATTTCTAAATATAGACAGCAATCCATGTGGTTTGGTAAGATTTTTCTGATTTGATATTGATTTATCAATCAATTTATCCTAGACAAGGTTCAGATTTCTAAATATAGACAGCAATCCATGTGGTTGGGTAAGATTTTTCTAATTTGATATTGATTTATCAATCAACTTATCAGAGACAATGTTCAGATTTCTAAATATAAATAGCAATCCATGTGCTTAAGGGAATGTTGATGGTTCTACTTAAGTGCCGCTTAGGCCTGAAATAATGCACAGAGGGGCACCTGAAAATCTTCCTCCACCACTTGAGCTGGAAAGTTGCCATATGACCTTTAATGTGTCTATGTGACTTTAAAATTCATCAAAACAAGTAACATATTTATATATGAATGTATAATTGTACATCCATTTCACAATGATATATATGAAAATGGTAATAAACCAAGTATAAAAATAAGTGGAAACCCTTTATTATTTTTAATTTTATTCCTTAAAATGTATGTAGAATTATTCCAAGCTTCATTTTTACTCTTGGAGAGAAAGATGACTTCTTCCGATTTTTCATTGATACAATATAATATACCTTGTAAATAATGCTGACAGCTATTTAAATATGGTTGACACAGTATTGCCTTAACTTGTTATAAATCTAACCAGATTTATACATTTTATTGTTGCTAGAAATGGGGAAATATATTTATTTCAGATACAGTGGAAGTTAAACCAATTTCAACGAGGAAATTAAGACGGCGTCCCAACGAGCCTGTACCGATACCTGAGAAAAGACGGAAACCTTCTCCTGATATACTCTATATCCTTTTATGTTGATAATTATTTTGTGTTGCAGAAAATATTATTGAAGGTTTTTGAGAGAATTAGGGGTGAGTGAGGAGAAGCATGCTCTTAAATGATGTCATTTCAGGGCATTTAATGAATGAATTGTGTTCTTAGGATAACATCATTTCAGGGCATTTTAAATTATAAATGGACTGTGCTCCATGGATAAAGTCATTTTAGGGTATTTTATTAATGAACTGTGTTCTTAGAATAACATCATTTCAGGGCATTTTAAATTATGAATAGACTGCACTCTATGGATAACATCATTTCAGGGCATTTTTGAATGAACTGTGTTCTTCTTAGGTTAACATCATTTCAGAGCATTTTATGAATGTCATGCACTCGAAGGATAAAATCATTTCAGGGTGTTTTATGAATTAAATGTATTCTAAGGATAATATCATTTCAGGGCAATGTATGAATTAACTGTGTTTTTAGGATAACCTCATTTCAGGGCATTTTATATATGAAGTGCATTTTAAGAATAACATCATTTCAGGGTATTTTTTGAAGGAACTAGGCTCTTAAGGATAACCTCATTTCAGGGCATTTTATAAATGAACTGCATTTTAAGAATACATGTTATATCATTTCAGGGCATTTAATGAATCTGCACTCTAAGGATAACATCATTTTACCCTTATGAATGAAGTTGTAAATTCATGTGTTACTGTAAGCAAAAAGTATCAGAGAAAATGACATGAATTTATATGGGATATAATTAATCTAATCAAATTAAACCATTTAAAATATGGTAGAATGTGCAAAAACAAATTATATACCTGACATTTGTTTAAAGTTCAGATCAGAATATCTATCCCTTGGATATCTGTTTTAGGAATAAATTTTTCCAATTTGAACCACAAAATCTTGTCTGACATTTTTAATCCTTTGTCGTCAATTTATAGCCACCTCTACCGACGGACTTTACTGTTGGCTGACTATCTTTAAATTTTCATCATCATATCCGAACAATTAAACAATACATAGCAGAATGTGCACAAATCCATTTAGACAATCCAGCAAGTCAAGTGTTCAAACCTGAACTATAAAAACTTTTTTCTACCTATTATATATATATATGCAGCCTTAACATTTCGTACCTCAGATCAGTTTCTGTTTAGACGAGAGCGAGATAATGGATGATCTTAGGATTATCAACAAAGTTGGTGGAAAACCTCTTGGTCGTAAACCCATACCCACCATAGGACCATTTGACATTGTTGCAGACGTTAAAATTGACGATGGGCGATTATATTATGACAAGAGATGGTAACATTTTCATTGTTTATTTTTATTCTCTTTTTTTTTTTTTGTGATATCCATCGACTCTACTATTAGCATGATTATTCAAGGAATGGGGCGAGTTGTTGTACTCACGTCAGAGTCGCCATCACGCATTGGTTAAGGTTTTTGTGCGCAACCAGGTAACTCCAAAACTATTTGAGAGAATGAATTGAAATTTCACACTCTTGTTCTCTGTGATTATCTTGCATGATGGTCACAGGACCCATAACTGTGAGTTATCATTTTACAAAGTAATGCCCCTTTCCTTACTGTCGAGTTCTTAGAATAGTCATGCACGCTGCATTACATACAGTTCTACACGTTAATAAGAATTTCATACAATTTACAGAATTATAAGTGATTTTACAACAAATACTATATTGAGAAAAATTATCTAGCATTATGTGCTGGTTGTAGAGATGTCATTTTTAGCTCACCAGGGTGAGCTTTTGTGATCGCTTTTCGTCCCTAGTCCGTCCATCCGTAAACTTTTGCTTTAAATGACATCTCCTCATAAACCACAAGGCCAATTTCATCCAAACTTCACAGGAATGTTCCTTTGGTGGTCACCTTTAAAAATTGTTCAAAGAATTTAATTCCATGCAGAACTCTGGTTGCCATGGCAACCGAAAGAAAAATCTTTAAATATCTTCTTTTAAACAACCCTAAGAGCTAGAGCTTAGATATTTGGCATGAAACATCTTCTAGTGAGTGTCTACCAAGTTTGTACAAATAAAAGCCCTTGGTTCAAAATTGTCCCCGCCCCAGGGGGTCAGTGATTTTCCCTATGTGCATATAGTAAAAACTTAAGAAATCTTCTTTTAAAGAACTCAAATAGCTAGAGCTAAGATATTTAGCATGAAACATGTTCTTATGGGTGTCTACCAAGTTTCTTCAAATGAAAGCCCTGGGGTCAAAATTGGCCCCGCCCAAGGGGGTCATTGATTTTCCCTATGTGCATATAGTAAAAACTTAAAAAATCTTCTTTTAAAGAACCAAAAGAGCTAGAGCTAAGATATTTAGCATGAAACATTTTCTAGTGAGTGTCTACCAAGTTTGTTCAAATAAAAGCCCTGTGGTCAAAATTGGCCCCGCCCCAGGGGGTCATTGATTTTCCTTATATGCATATAGTAAAAACTTAAAAATCTTCTTTGATAAAACCAAAATAGCTAGAGCTTAGATATTAAGCATGAAACATCTTTTAGTAAATATCTACAAATTTTGTTCAAATAAAAGCTGGGGGGTCAAAACTGGCCCTGCCCAAGGGATGTCATTTTTTTTAACTATATGTGTATAGTAAAAACTTAAAAAATCTTCTTTTAAAAAACCCAATGAGCTAGAACTTAGATGTTTAGCATGAAACATCTTCTTATGGGTGTCTACCAAGTCTGTTCAAATAAACAAATGAAAGCCCTTGGGTTTAAAATTGGCCTGGGGTGGGGGGGGGGGGGGGGGGGGGGGGGGGGGGGGGGGGGGGGGGGGGGGGGGGGGGGGGGGGGGAGGGCTATATACAGGTGAGCGACCTCAGGGCCATCATGGCCCTCTTGTTTCTGCTTGTGACAGAGCTTGTTTTTTTCCCCCTTGCAAGAGATGTTCAAGTTATACCCTGTTTTTGATACAATTAGCTTTTGATATAAAGTATCATTTTCACCATCAAATATTTGATATATAAGCAGTTTAAGAAATATAGTAAATTGTGTCGTAACCTAATTGATTTAGCACAACAATTCTTATTTGGCATTTATTGCCCATTATATTTTTGGTTTTATATTAAGCTGTCCTGATGAAGCTTAAATTGAGAAACAGGGGCCTGTTTCACTAAATTTCTTACGAACATTATTTTCGTAAGTCAAAATTTAAAGTTGTTTGTACAGTAGTAACTAATTGTATAATTCTGCCATGTATCATCTCATTTGAATGGTCTTTGTAAGACGATTCCAATGAGACATTGCATGGCAGAATCTGGTGATGAATGAAAACATCAGGGACAATACTTGATTTTGACTTACGAACGTGGCCGAGTGGTTAAGGTCTTTGACTTCAAACCACTTGCCCCTCACCTCTGTGGGTTCGAATCCCGACAGGGCCTTTGGATTCTTTCATGTGAGGAAGCTATCCAGCTAGCTTACGGAACGTCGTTGGTTCTACTCAGGTACCCGTTCGTGCCTGAAATAATGCACGGACGGGCACCTGAGGTCTTCCTCCACCAGTAAAGCTGGAACGTCGCAATATGACCTATACTGTGGCGATGTGACGTAAAACCCAAAACAAACAAAAGACTTACAAACAACTTTTTCATAAGAAGTTTAGTGAAACAGGCCCCAGGTCTTGATATTTAAAATTGTGTTGGTTTTTGATCTTTTTGTCCTATTTGGTACAGACTTCATACAAAAATAAATAATTTAAAGAAAAAGTCTGGTTATTTCTGGATCATCCCTGGTATTTAGCTGATGTAATTTAATACACATTTCTGTATGCCTGTAATTCTTTCTTGAGGAAAGAATGTAACATTTTGGTATATGAAATATTTTGAATATATTATATTTTTAATAGGTTCCATAGGAATCAGCCAGTGTTTGTTGAATGTAAGGAAACAGGCAAGTTCAGTGGAGTAATTACAGCTATAGGTACTCAAGAGGTATGTTTGATTTATGTGTTATTTTTCTTACATTAATATTTCAATTTAATGATTTAAAAATTCAATATTTCAAACATGAAAAAA
Source organism: Ruditapes philippinarum (assembly GCF_026571515.1). NCBI lineage: Eukaryota > Metazoa > Mollusca > Bivalvia > Venerida > Veneridae > Ruditapes > Ruditapes philippinarum. The sequence continues at coordinate 48,054 of NW_026860963.1, forward strand.
GATGAAATGAATAAATCAAGCCTATTTGTTTATTTCAGAAATGATATATCCTAAACACTGAGTTTATGGCTCAATAGAATCACTTTTTTTGAGTTCGGATGCGAGGAATTATATTACAAGGGAGTGGCCTGTGTGATATAATGATGCCCATCTGAACAACAAACAGTGATTTTATCAAGCAATAAAATCAACAATTCAGATATATTATTTTGATTCTAAGACAACTTCTACAAATAAATGCTGCCTTACCTGATATGAAGCTAAATTGTGCCTGATTTCTTTATTTACTAATTTTCAGGGCACTGCATTTTTAGTGGTTATGTCACATGTATAATGATTTAGATTACATTACGTGTCTCAATATAGAAGGTCAACAGTGATTTTATTATAAATTAATACACACTTTCATTTCTTCCATGTTTAATAGAAATAATGCGAGTCATGTAAGAATGGATGATTTTGCAGTATTTATCACCATATTTCTACTGCATTGCCCATGCATATTTTTGCATATTTTGACTTTGTTTGGTATTTAAATTGGATTGTAAGCACTATTTGCAATGTATAATTAATTATTTTTATTCATTTCAAAATACTTTTCATTTGAATACATTTTCCAAATTTAGCATGAATCTGAGGGCATACTGCTTTAAACTTGAAAGTTGCCATATGTTCTTTACAAGAAAAGGACTTGGGGAGTAAAGGACTTTTGTTGCGTTTCATTAACATACTTACATTATCGTAACTTGAGTTTGATCTTAACTTTTTGTGTTAAGCAGAACTTACGTATTTATTTGCGTTTCACTAAACTTTCTTAGCTATGCATTTGTGTAAGTTAAATGTAAAATTATGCTCATTTAAAACTGGTGTTCATTACGCGTTCTGTTTAGTGAAACGCAACTAACCTAATTTTACGTTTTGGGTAAGTCCAAATTTATGAAAAAGAAAAGCAAAGCTTATGGAATGTTAGTGAAACGCTCGCTTGGTTTGTAACCTCAAGTCACTATGTATTATGCTGAAAGTGTTGTACATATTACTTTGACAGAGTATTTAGTTCAAGTTCAGACCTGGGGATGATTACATTGATCAGTAATTGATTTAATTACAATTACTTTCAGATTTTATTGTAATTGATTACAATTGATTACTCAGACTTACCTCTGTAATCAATTAAATTACAATTACTTTTAGAAAGTAATTGATTGATAATTGATTACATTCCATGTATAACTATAAACAAAAGTTTCTTAATGCTATTTAATATACTAGTTTACATTATATACATTATATACACAAAGGATTTCCAGCTCATCATCAGTCATCATTTTAACACACTTTTAGTTACTGTCACATCACTTTATCATATTTTAGCATTACACTTTAGCATCATAAGTTCATGAAACCGTCTGTCAGTCAGACTGCATCTATCAGGACGGAAATTTTACCCACAACACTAAACAAACGCTCTACAAGGGCCAATGATGCAGGAATGGTACTCAGTCTTCTTGGTGTAGGTTTCATAATAAACTCTCTGCAACAGAAATTTTAAAAAAGTGTCAATTGTACAGTATGCTTTATACAGGTGTTAAAACAGGTGTGAAAACAATAAATTTTTATATGGGAATTCAAAGAGACAATAGACTTTACAAAGAATTATCAATTTTTTTTACAAACACTTCAACAGTATGCATTATAATATAGACACATTGTCTATCACCATACAAAATAACTGTTTGCATATAATTAAAATATGGTAATATGCATCTGACATAAACTCTAGAATATACAAAGTAAAGAAGTAATCTACAGTGTTTGAAACTTTTTAAAAATGGTTTAACCAAAATATGTAAAACAAATTTAACATACCTTTATGTGGGTAATGAAATTTGAATGTGACTTAGTGTCTCCATTTATCTTCTTAGGGCACAATTTGCACTGTGCTGTCACATTTCCAGATTTTCTTTAGGAAATTCAAAGACATCATAATCCAATGATTTGACATTTTGGTAAGAATACCAGCCAAACAATGATGTCTATCTTTCAGTTAGAATTTGTTAACTGTATGGATTAAAACTTATTTCTTCATTGTGAGTGATGCCTTAAAATGTCTCACTTGATATTTTTACTACCTTAGTTAAACTGTAACATGTGAAATAAATCATTTGAATTTCAATAGTTTCATGTAAAATCTGAAAGTAATCAACGTCAATCAAATTGTAATCATAATTACAGACTGAATTTAAGCTGTAATTGATTAATTACAATTAATGTAATCAATTTTGAGCATGGTAATCAATTACATGATGATTACAGTGTAATCATGTAATAAATTAAAAAATCGATGATTACGATTAGTGATTACCCCAGGTCTGTTCAAGTTATTATTTTGTTTTACAAAATTTCAGATCTGGATCAGGAAAACAACAGATAGTAGCAAGATTAAGGTGTATCTTCATCAACTTCAGAAGGGAAAATTTGTTCTGCGACGTAAACAGACGTGACATCAGGCTGATTTTTTCTGACATTTTCATATCGCAATATGAGCCGTGTTATGACAAAACCAACATAGTGGGTTTGCCACCAGCATGGATCCAGACTAGCCTGCGCATCCTCGCAGTCTGATCAGGATCCATGCTGTAGGCTATCAGTTTTCTACTTGTTATAGGGTTTGTAAGCGAACAGCATGGATCTTGATCAGACTGCGCGGATGCACAGGCTGGTCTGGATCCATGCTGGTCGCAAACCCACTATGTTGGTTTTGTCATGACGCGGCTCATATGATTTCCACATTGTTTCCACAATTTTTTTTGGCATATTTCATCTTCATTACACACTTTTCATATTCCATCACCATTATACACATACAATGTAAACATTACACATTACCATATGACATATTATTTCTAATGACATAAAATTCTGCCATTACACATTATGACATACTAAGAATACACATCTTGCATAAAACTCAGAGACATGTTTATGTTGACATAGTGTCTTTTCATTACACAGTATTTAATACACATCATACTTTCCAAATACACAAGTTCCTTATGTCATTAGATATTTTCATTACACAACACAATATTTGTCGCATACATTTATACATAATGGATACATTGTATTAAAGACGTTTTAGGGAGTTTTCATAATGACATATAAAAAGAATTAACAAAGTCAAATTCAGGGGCAGATGACTCAAAAACGGTGACAAACATCCCCCCCCCCTAAAAATTTTTTTCGCTTTAAATGTTTTTGTTATCATATTTTAACAACATGCCAAGTTTAAAAAAGTTCTTTTGAACCATTTTTAGCTCACCTGTCACAAAGTGACAGGGTGAGCTTTTGTGATCGCTTTTCGTCCGGCGTCCGTCCATCCGGCGTCCGTCCGTCGTCCGTCGTCCGTCCGTAAACTTTTACTTTAAATGACATCTCCTCATAAACCACTAAGCCAATTTCATCCAAACTTCACAGGAATGTTCCTTTGGTGGTCACCTTCAAAAATTGTTCAAAGAATTTAATTCCATGCAGAACTCTGGTTGCCATGGCAACCGAAAGAAAAAACTTTAAATATCTTCTTTTAAAAAACCATAAGAGCTAGAGCTTAGATATTTGGCATGAAACATCTTCGAGTGAGTGTCTACCAAGTTTGTTGAAATAAAAGCGCTGGGGTCAAAATTGGCCCCGCCCCGGGGGGTCATTGATTTTCCCTATATGCATATAGTAAAAACTTAAAAAATCTTCTTTTAAAGAACCCAAAGAGCTAGAGCTAAGATATTTAGCATGAAACATGTTTTAATGGGTGTCTACCAAGTTTCTTCAAATAAAAGCCCTGGGGTCAAAATTGGCTCCGCCCCGGGGGGTCATTGATTTTCCCTATTTGAATATAGTAAAAACTTAAAAATCTTCTTTTGAAGAACCCAAAGAGCTAGAGCTAAGATATTTAGCATGAAACATGTTCTAATGGATGTCTACCAAATTTGTTCAAATAAGAGCACTGGGGTCAAAATTGGCCCTGTCCCGGGGACAATGATTTTCCTTAAATGTGTATAGTAAAAACTTTAAAATCTTCTTCGAAAAAACCTGAATAGCTAGAGTTTAGATATTAAGCATGAAACATCTTCTAGTAAGTGTCTACAAAGATTGTTCAAATAAAAGCCCTGGGGTAAAAACTGGCCCTGCCCCAGGGGTGTCATTGTTTTTAAATATATGTGTAAAGAAAAAACTTAAAAAATCTTCTTTTAAAAAACCCAACGAGCTACACCTTAGATGTTTAGCATGAAACATCTTCTAATGGGTGTCTTCCAAGTTTGTTCAAATAAAAGCCCTGGGGTTTAAACTGGCCCCGCTCCGGGGGGGGCCTATATACAGGTGAGCGACTTCAGGGCCATCATGGCCCTCTTGTTAATTTTGCCTATATGTCCATATGAAAACTTTCGAATGTCTTGATATAGGTGTAGGTTCATGACTGAATTTATTAAAATACTTGAATAAAATTATATTATGCAAGTTTCTGGTGAGCATAATACTACTTAATTTTCCAAGTTCAATAAATTTAGCAATGAAGCTACACAAATATTGTATAATATTTTAATTATCACATACCCAAATTAAGAATAGTTTAGGAAACAAAAAGAAGATTTTTGTGTTTAAGAATTCTTTTTCCATTGACTGTAGTGTTAACATTTTGCATGTGTTTAAGCTAGTGCAGGGGGACATCAGATCAAAATATATGCATGGCCATGCCAAATCATTTATATGTAGTTTGTAAAGCAGTACGGGTATGTGACAAAACTTCTGTATAATTTATCTTTAATTTGCTAGAATAACATTCTCAGCTATATTCAATAGTAACGAAATATAGTTTTAAATATTTAATGTAAAATGTTGTATATGGGTACAATAATACATGTAGCTTGAGATCTTAAAGTGAGTCAAAAGTGTCTTTTAACAGAAAAAATTGTTTATTTTAAATATTCAGAATAATTTTATTTTGTTCTGTTACTTTTAAACCATTTTAATTAACAATACTAAATTTCTTCCACATATTACACAAATATTAAACAGTACCAGCTTCTGGTATAAACTAAGTCAGTTAATAACTTTTTTTAGATATTGTCAGATTACAATGTCATTTGAATGGGGAATAATACCTCAATTATTTAGTGAATTATTTTCACTTCTAGGGTACTAGAAGATCTGTTCATAAAAAGTGTAGTTTTCATGTGTTTTATAAAAAATGCTAGACAAATATTTTGTTCTTTTGTTAAAGATTGTATTAACTGAATGAATTTGTACAAAAATAAAACGTATTTAAAACATTTATACTGTCGTTTTTTGGCTCACCTGAGCTTGCTCAGGGTGAGCTATTAGGATCGGTGAATGTCCGTCGTTGGTCGTACGTCCACAATTGCTTGTGAACACACTAGTGGTCACACTTATGACTCAATCATCATCAAACTTTGTCAGGATGCTTGTTTAGTCAATTGCTCGGATGAGTTCGAAACTGGGTCATTTCAGATGGAAAACTAGGTCAAAGGAGCTAAAAATAGAAAAACCTTGTGAACACTCTAGTGGTCACATTTTTGACCCAATCATCATCAACCTTTGTCAGAATGCTTGTTTAGATTATTGCTTGAATGAGTTCGAACATGGGTCATCTCCGATGAAAACTTAGGTCACAGGAGCTATAAATAGAAAAACCTTGTGAACACTCTAGTGATCACATTTTGGAACCAATCATCATCAAACTTGGTCAGAATGCTTGTTTAGTCAATTGCTTGGATGAGTTCGAACATGGGTCATCTCTGATGAAAAACTAGGTCACAGGAGCTAAAAATAGAAAAACCTTGTGATCACTCTATAGTGGTCACATTTTTGACCCAATCATCATCAAACTTTGTCAGGATGCTTGTTTAGATAATTGTGCAGATGAGTTCGAATATGGGTCATCTCTGATGAAAAACTAGGTCACAGGAGCTATAAATAGAAAAAACCTTGTGAACACTAGTGGTCACATTTTTACCTAATCATGATCAAACTTTGTCAGGATGCTTGTGCAGATAATTGCTTTAATGAGTTTGCACATGGTTTATCTCCGATGAAAAACTAGGTCACAGGAGCTATAAATAGAAAAACCTTCTGAACACTCTAGTGGTCACATTTTTGACCCAATTATTAAGAAACCTTGTCAAGATGCTTGTTTAGTAACAGACCTGGGGTAATCACTAATCGTAATCATCGATTTTTTAATTTATTACATGATTACACTGTAATCATCATGTAATTGATTACCATGCTCAAAATTGATTACATTAATTGTAATTAATCAATTACAGCTTAAATTCAGTCTGTAATTATGATTACAATTTGATTGACGTTGATTACTTTCAGATTTTACATGAAACTATTGAAATTCAAATGATTTATTTCACATGTTACAGTTTAACTAAGGTAGTAAAATATCAAGTGAGACATTTTAAGGCATCACTCACAATGAAGAAATAAGTTTTAATCCATACAGTTAACAAATTCTAACTGAAAGATAGACATCATTGTTTGGCTGGTATTCTTACCAAAATGTCAAATCATTGGATTTATGATGTCTTTGAATTTCCTAAAGAAACATCTGGAAATGTGACAGCACAGTGCAAATTGTGCCCTAAGAAGATAAATGGAGACACTAAGTCACATTCAAATTTCATTACCCACATAAAGGTATGTTAAATTTTGTTTTACATATTTTGGTTAAACCATGTTTTAAAAAAGTTTCAAACACTGTAGATTACTTCTTTACTTTGTATATTCTAGAGTTTATGTCAGATGCATATTACCATATTTTAATTATATGCAACAGTTATTTTGTATGGTGATAGACAATGTGTCTATATTATAATGCATACTGTTGAAGTGTTTGTAAAAAAAATTGATAATTTCTTTGTAAAGTCTATTGTCTCTTTGAATTCCCATATAAAAATTTATTGTTTTCACACCTGTTTTAACACCTGTATAAAGCATACTGTACAATTGACACTTTTTTAAAATTTCTGTTGCAGAGAGTTTATTATGAAACCTACACCAAGAAGACTGAGTACCATTCCTGCATCATTGGCCCTTGTAGAGCGTTTGTTTAGTGTTGTGGGTAAAATTTTCCGTCCTGATAGATGCAGTCTGACTGACAGACGGTTTCATGAACTTATGATGCTAAAGTGTAATGCTAAAATATGATAAGTGAAGTGACATTAACTAAAATTGTATTGTGAAACGGATGACTGTTGGTGAGCTGGAAATCCTTTGTGTATATAATGTATATAATGTAAACTAGTATATTAAATAGCATTAAGAAACTTTTGTTTATAGTTATACATGGAATGTAATCAATTATCAATCAATTACTTTCTAAAAGTAATTGTAATTTAATTGATTACAGAGGTAAGTCTGAGTAATCAATTGTAATCAATTACAATAAAATCTGAAAGTAATTGTAATTAAATCAATTACTGATCAATGTAATCATCCCCAGGTCTGTTTAGTAAATTGTTTGGATGAGTGCGAACATAGGTCATCTCGGGTGGAAAACTAGGTCACAGGAGCTAAAAAAAGAAAAACCTTGCGAACAGTCTAGTGGTCACATTTTTTACCCAATTATCATCAAACTTTGTCAGAATGCTTGTCTAGTCGATGCTCGGATAAGTTTGAACATGATTTATCTCGATGGAAAACTAGGTCACAGGAGCTAAAAATAGAAAAACCTTGTGAACACTCTAGTGTCACATTTTGACTCAATTATCATCAAACTTGGTCAGGATGCTTGTCAAGGTAATTGCTCGAATGTCAAGCTCGAATATGGGTCACCTGGGGTCAAAAACTAGGTCACACTGCTCAAATATGGATAATCTTTGTTAACACTAGTGGTCATATTTTTGACACACCTGTCATGAAACTTGGTCAGAACGCTTGTCTAGGTAATTGCTCGGATGAGTTAGCGATCTAGGGCCATTTTGGCCCTCTTGTTTAAAATTAGTTTATATAAGAAATGAACCTTTCCAAATGTCGACAGAGGAAAAAAAATAGAACCGCCCGATGTCAAACGGCAATTCTTGCTGTCGTCTGCTCATTGATTCGAGGGGTTCGCGCCAATTTTTTGCTATCGTCTGCTCATAATGCTTCGAGGGGTTTGCGCCAATATTTGCTTTTGTCTGCATCATAGAAATGGGGTATTCTTCGGCCTCGATAAATGTCCATATACTTGTAAGATTGTACATTTGTGTACAATGTCTATAATATATAAAGTTGACAACAGAAACCCATACCAGTTTTAAAATAATTAGCAACTTGTAAATTACAAAGGCTACAGTATTGAAAAGTACGTTACAAACGTGCAGTATTATAAACAGTTTTATGATACTGCGGCTCGGGTTATATTTTCAAACAGCCGTTAATATATTGCCATATAACCTGTCAACTATCTTTAATAACGTTGCTAATAATTTAACCTGTCAAGAATATTTGTAAAGAATTATAATACACCAAAATTCTTTTTTAGAGAAAAAAGTGGGATTTCTTTAATAATTGACAGCAGACGTGTACTATATATATAACTTTATAATACTGCACGCTCGGGTTATCTATTTTTTTTTTATTTAATGCTATATAAGGTCACCACCGGAAAGCCCATATGGGCGACCATACGCTCAAGTCGGGCCATCCTAGAGCGTCCCGCCGAGATTTTTTCGTCGATTTTTTTCCAGCTTATATTGGTGGAGGAAGACTTTGTGTGTATTTGCGTTTATTTATACTCGCCACCGGTTGCCCATATGGGCGAGTCCTCCAGAAGAGTATTAGTCATTTTAGATTTTTGGAGGATAGTGCAATTACAGATACAGAAAGATGCCCCAATTCCAGAAGCTTCTCCTGGTTTTTTAGCGTGCCAAGTGTTTAAGCACCCATACACGGGACCTCGATTTAAAGTCTCATCCGAAAGACTGATTTTAGTAATTTTAGTTGGCCAGCCCGGGAATCGAACCCACAATGTCGAGATTACAAGTCTCGCGCTCTAACCGATTGAGCTATGCGGGCTGGCTGGAGGAAGACCCCAGGTGCAACCGTTTATATAGGGCCATATAACCTGTCAGAATCTTTATAAATGATATTATAATACTGCACGTTTGTAACGTCATTTTTCATTGGATAATCGTGACGTTTATATAGTTTTATATACACGGCTGCTGTCGATTCATGAAAGAATGTTACTTTTATTCTCTAAAAATGATGCTTGCTGTATTATAAATTCGTTATAAAGATTGTTGACAGGTTATATGGCCGTATATAAACGGCTGTTTGCAATATAACCCTCGCCTAACGGCTCGGGTTATATTTACAAACAGCCGTTTATATAGGGCCATATAACCTGTCAACGATCTTTATAACTAATAATATAAACGTCACGATTATCCAATGAAAATTGACGTGACAAACGTGCATTATTATTAAAACCTATAAACGAGATGATTATCCAATGAAGAATGACGTTACAAACTTGCAGCATTATAATGACGTCAGAACCGGAAGTTTTACAGTTAACGTCGTTTCCAAGCGATTTTTGATTGTAACGACAAGAGGTAATTTCGCAATCATTACCAAAAATATAGTTGAATTATTGGCAAATTAATCAATAAGTCTACCTTAAAGAAGGTGAACAGGAATCTTAGAAGAATTGTCAATTTACTGCGGGTAAGTTTAACACGGATTAGATCTAGCATATTTATCTATGTTAGGTTTTTTTTATTTCCGAAAGAATATCAAATTTTTTAAGTCAAGTAAATTTTATTTATAACTCGGATACATCAACAATTAACATAAGCTCTGATGAGCTTTTTACACCGACAATTTTTATAACGATAACCAATAACGGCATTCTATTCAAGGAACTAGATATGCTTATAGAGGAGGTTGATATAAAATATGCAGATTTTATTAACGTCTTAGCAGTTAAGTTTTCAGAAACAGATGACTTGGCATAATTCTTGAAGATACATGTAATGAAATAAGTAAAAACCAAAGCCACAATCTCAAAACACTAAGGAAAATATTTTTTGCTAATCGGGAATACAGTTCACGGTGTATAACAAATACGGATCTCTGCCCAAACCGCATTGCCGCGACATCGTTTGTTCAAACAACGGACACAGGTCTCTCGAACTGAGTTACTTAGGAAAGCAAATATATTTTGTCTATGATAGTTGATGAGATGATGAAAATTTCGACTGTTTAGAAATTTAATTCTTAAATGTTTGAATTGAAAAACAATTAGGCATCCATGATGTGATGGAAAAAAAAACACAAACAAACTAGGCGATATTTCTTTATTTTCTTCAGTTTCGGGGTAACCCCATTTATTTCCCCGTCATTGGCATAATAGGGGTCGAGGAGCATCCTCCTATCCGTCTTACAAGGATACAAGTATATATTTGATTTCTGACTACAGATAATGTGATAATATAAGAATTCGCAAAGGTATCATAACTTGTCCGAAAAACGAAAAGTGACAAGGTTTAAAAGCGAGTTAACTCTTTATGAATTAATTCTATAATTTTAATTGAGTTGCGTCCCATACATAAAGATAATAGATAATATTTATACAAATTAAAATGTTTTAAAATTCTGTCACAGGATCGTTTTTATTTCTACAATTGTATTCAAATTGGTGTTTTATATCATTAAACAATTTTCTTAACAATATGGGTATTGGTTGATCAAAATTATTATGCTTACAATTGTTACGATATTTCAAATTTGCCCATTTGGTTTCAAATATAACAATATTGATCAATTTATTATTAATTACTTGTTATTTCTTATCTACTTCCTTATTTTGAAAATTTTTATTAGCGTACAGAACAGAAACTTAAATAATCTAGAAATAAACTTTTCGTGAAATTATGGCAGCGAAGTAACTTAATAAGGTCTCCATACAATATCCAAGTACTTAATAAGGTCTCCATTAAATAACCAAGTACTTAATAAGGTCTCCATACAATATCCAAGTACTTAATAAGGTCTCCATTAAATAACCAAGTACTTAATAAGGTCTCCATTAAATAACCAAGTACTTAATAAGGTCTCCATTCAATATCCAACAAGTACTTAATAAGGTCTCCATTCAATATCCAAGTACTTAATAAGGTCTCCATTCAATATCCAACAAGTACTTAATAAGGTCTCCATTCAATATCCAAGTACTTAATAAGGTATTCAATATCCAAGTACTTAATAAGGTCTCCATTCAATATCCAAGTACTTAATAAGGTCTCCATTCAATATCCAAGTACTTAATAAGGTCTCCATTCAATATCCAAGTACTTAATAAGGTCTCCATTAAATAACCAAGTACTTAATAAGGTCTCCATTCAATATCCAACAAGTACTTAATAAGGTCTCCATTCAATATCCAAGTACTTAATAAGGTCTCCATTCAAATTCCAAGTACTTAATAAGGTCTCCATTCAATATCCAAGTACTTAATAAGGTCTCCATTCAATATCCAAGTACTTAATAAGGTCTCCATTCAATATCCAAGTACTAAATAAGGTCTCCATTCAATATCCAAACTTCTATCACATGATGTTATCATTAAAAAAAAAAAAAAAAAAAAAAAAAAAAAAAAAAACATTGACAGCTGGTAATAAACAACTGTTTATAAGTAGTATACTTTACAGGCCCGTTGGTGACAAGTTCAAATGGGTGGGAGTGTGAGGGGCGGGTCACTTTGGAGACGGGGGTCTGGGGTCCATCCCCACTAAAAAAAAATCTGTGCATTTCCAGTCGCAATTTAAGAGCAAATTTCTATATTTCTCATTTCCAGATTTTTTTTAAAATCTTACCCATGCAAGTTTGTCAAATACCACTCGACCCTTGGAATATTCACTTCATAAGAATAAGAATGATTTAACTATACTATGTACATTTTAAGCCTTTAGAAATGCTCATCGGCTATTATAATATGCTTATATATGAGCCACGTCACCACAAGGCCAACATAGTGCGACCAGCATGGATCCAGACCAGCCTGCGCATCCGCACAGTCTGATCAGGATCCATGCTGTTAGCTTACCAACTGTATATAACAAGTAGAGAAACCGATAGCGAACGCATTATGTTGGTTTTGTCGTGCCACAGCTCAATTATGTAAATAACAGAACTATAATAAGGGACAGTATTGCTGACCAATGAAAATCTTATTACGCAGTTATCCGAGATAGTTTGCATAGATGTTCAAGTCGTTATCCACATTTAGGCTTTCTTGTAGCCTATATTCGATATTGCCATTTCAACGGCTTGTCCCTTTGAAATTAAATGGGCTAATAAATTTACAGTAAATCCACAGAGGGGCTCTTCCCTTAGATTACCTATTGAAAGCATCTTTTTGACAATCTAAAGATAAGAAATGTGTAAAATTGTGATATCGAAAAGAACTCAAACTTCTGAATTTAGCATGTGTCTAATACTTTGGATACTATGGGTTGTTTTAGCCACCAACTTATTTTTAATAGCTACTACGGCTGGAATTATTTGGGGTGGGGTCAGGATGGTGTGTGTGTGTGTGATAGAGGGGGAGGGTCAGCCCCCTGTTCCTACGAGCCTGCTTCATTAAAAAAAAAGAAGAAAAAACAATAACAAAAACATTTCTTTAGTTATTTAAGTTTTCACAATTAAGAAAACCATCCTTTATTTTGATTGTATTCGTAGTTCTATACATCTTTTATGTACCATTCACAGCCCCCATCGCTTAAAAAAATCGTTGACATGGAACAAACTATGTCGCAGCAACGGTTTTGAACATTCGTCGTCCGTTTTAGCTACATCTGTTTACAGTGAAGTTGATCTTATGTATTTGGGATAATAAACACACGAAGTACTTGTGCTCTTAAAAGAACTAATTCAACACATCAATTTTCTTTTAATCGGTGATGTTTGTTATTTTTAATATAATTAATACGAACGTGTAATTTTAGTATGATCATATTGCATTCTAGTTTTATGACCTACGAATAAAGATTTACTAGTATTCAATTACATGTACATTGACATGAAACAAATTTTCTTTAGTTTCAGCTAAAGCCGAACTCAAAGATTGCGAACCCTCGAGGAAATATGAGCAGACGACATCACAAAATGGCGCGAATCTCTCGCAGACGACAGCAAAATTTTCCGCGAAAACTACTTGGTGCTTCTTTATTTTATTCGCTCATGCTCGGTATTGGAATGGTGCAGTCAAAATCTCTCCTATGCAACTTGCATAGAAGTGTTTTAACCGACATGGCGCCCAATGAATTCTGGATGATTTTTGGAACACTTTCATTCCTTTTCTGGCTAATGAACTGTATGCTAGTGGAGTTTTCTTCACGTATATTTTGCTCAGACCACCAAATCAAAAAATCGCGGTCACTTTTTTACCCAAATTATTTAGAGCCCAAATTTACAAGATCTGGATTAGTATATGGTTATATGTAAAGTTTTCTAATAAAATAACTTATTGAATATTTGTCTCTATCATTTCATCTTAATGATCATTGACCAGCAACATAAACTATTGTGGCCAATTTGATACATTGCCCGATAGCAACAACGCATCCTATATCGTTAGCGCCTTTTCGTCTTATCGCTAGTAACAACACGACAAAGAGCCAAACGGCGCAATGTCGCCTTGTCTCTTGCGAAGTACGCCAAACGGCGCGTTGTCGTGCGGGCTTATTAACCAATCCTTCGATTTGAACCGAGCGACAATGTGACATCGAGACAACACGCCACACGACAACGCGCCGTTTGGCGTACATTGTTAGCGACAGGACGACAAGAGGAAAGTCTAACAACGGGCCGTTTGGCGCTTTGTCCTATTGTCGCTAGCGCCATTACGACGGACAAAAGTGTTCCAAATCAGCCACCATAATAAACACCTAAGATGTACAAGACGCCATGGAGATAAGGGGGCTACCTTTGGGGCCGTAGCAGGTCCATGACAGTTCCTTTAAACGGCATTGTGCTCTTTTTTTACTGTCGAGTTGAGTGGAAAAAGTAATAGATTGGCTATTATAATGTCGATTGACCAATAAGTGACAATGAAAATGTGTATGGAACAATATAAATTCTGCCTATACATGTATTTTAAAAAATGCCTGTCCAAGTTTTATCAAAATAAAATTGAGCTTATCTATACATTCTGACCGATTTAAAAAAATTGCTGTTTAACATATGGGTTATAGATTATGTTTTCATAGTAAAATCTTCAAGAGCCATGTCAACATGGCCATCCCCCGCCGAATGCGTTTGCTCATTGGAAGAATGTGTATGAAGTAGAGCAGAATACATGTTATTCAATTTTAAGAGGTCTTTTGGTAATGAAAAAACTGATGGCTGAAGTGATTACAGATTTGAAACATATGTGAATACTGATGGCTGAAAATAACAAAGGGCAATAACTGAAAAATAATGCAGGGTAGGTTATCATTCTTATGTGCTGCACTTCTCCTCAATGAGATCTATCCACTTATGAAGTTTCAAGTTGATACCTCTAACACTTTTTGAGATAAGCTCCGGACAAAAAGTATGAAAAATAACAAAGGGCAATAGCTAAAAAATTGTCAAGGGTAGATTTATCATTCTTGCGCACAGCACACCTTCTCAATAAGATAAATCCACCAATGAAGTTTCATGTTGACATCTCAAATACTTTTTGAGTTATGCTCCACTCGGGTGAAAAAATAAGTATGAAAAATAACAAAGGGCAATAACTCATAAATTATGAAGGGTAGAGTTAATCATTCTTGTGCATTGAACACCTCCTGAGTGAGATCTATCCACCCATGAAGTACCATGTTGATATCTCAAAGGCTTTTTATTTGTTTGGGTCGTCAGACCAAACAAATAATGGTAGCGAAATTTCAGAGTCTAATGTTCTTAATTGCAAATGCTGAAAGTAGTCCACTTTTTTGAAGCGGTTACTTCCCTTTTGTATGTACACTAAAGCCGAAAAATTCAGGGGAGATCACTGCGTAAAGATGGTCAAAGACAGGCGCATCAATTTTCAAGCAAAGTAATTCCCGAATGGTCGAAGATTTCTAATATTGTTTTCTGGTATTTTCTGATCGAAAATAACTAAATACAAAGCGGACATTCAATCTCTGACACAGAAGTTTATGACAAACCTAACAACAAGTAGTTCTCAAAACAGCTTAAAACTAGCGATTTAAAAGAAAGAAATATTTTATTTTGTTACAAGTATCCAACAAATTACAACGCATTTAAAGTTAAACAATAGCGTTGGCTTATAGAATTGTCAATAAATGCACAATCACAAATTACGCGGATGAATATGTTTTTATCAATGAAAATACTATTTTTAGCCATGTAGATTACCGAATACTACACAAACCGAGTAGTGGAATATATAGATTCTACATGTCGGACTGTTTGGGCGAGAGGATTTTCGCTAAAATATTTACTTCAATTTTAAACAACAGGTTTACCCTGAACAAAATACCTCGAAATTAATAAGGATTACAAATGCAATGGAAGTTCTAAATTTAGAATGACTTGATATTATTCAAACATTTTGTGTATAACTTCTCCGTGGTACAGTGGTAACGCGCTCGCTTAGTGAGTAAGAGGTCTCGAGTTCGAATCCCAGTCGAGGAATTTTTTTTTTTGTTAAATTCTTTTTTTAATTGTTTTTGTTAAGGAAGTAGCCATGATTTACAAGGATAAAGTGTGGCTGTCGTAAAAAAAGTACATAAATGATTTTTTGATGCAACTCTAGTTATGCAGAATTCCGTATGTGCCTTACAAAATGAATTATAATACATAAAAATAAACTTATACAGGAAAATGCATACAGATATACAGTACGATTTAGATTGCAAAGATCAGAAAATACCAAAGAACTTGAAGCCCTTTGATTCTTTATAAATATACATGCTTATAGTAAGCTTCAGGATTATTTACATCTGTGTTAAACAACAGTTAAAAGTCGTTACAAGCCCTAATTCAGAATAATATGGTTTTCTTCAGGCCGTTCACATATAAATTTAACCGTGGCTGAAGGGTTTTCGGGCTCGCTTAGCAAGCGAGAGGTCTGGAGTTCAAATCCCAGTAAAGGTAACTCATTTTTTTAAATTGTTAAAGTCAAATAAACATTGGATTGAATATCAGTGTTGCAATTAGTCTTATAGCCAATTTACTACAATTAAAACGCTGGAAAGCATTGGTGGCACTAAACATATAATCTCACAACCTGCACCTTTCTTACATTCTGAGACCCAAACAAATTCAGCGCCTTCTGTGCTTTGATTTATTTATGCTCTGGACAAAAATTAAGTATGAAAAATAACAAAAGGCAATAACTGAAAAATAATGCAGGGTAGAGTTATCATTCCTGTGTGCTGCACTCCTCTTCAATATGATCTATCCACCTATGAAGTTTCAAGTTGATACCTCTAACACTTTTTGAGATAAGCTCCGGACACCTAGTCATGACCAAAACCAGTGAACATTTCGTCACAGGCTGAGAAAAATGCAGTCTGATCGGGACTCGAACCCGGGAACCCGAACAGATCTGAAAAAAGTGCGCTCTTATAATTTCATCCCGGATCGTCCCGGATCATCCCAGTAACTTACCGGAGTGGTCCTGTGCTCTGTCGGGAGTAAGTGAGACAGCAGCTTTTCTTATGAAGTACTTTCACAGACACAGGTGGCCTGTTAAAAGATCAAATCGACTCTAATTAAGTCTGTATATAGATACAATAGGAATTAGGGAACGGACCACACTATTTTTTTTTTTAATTTTACATTAGATGCAAATGAAGTGGAATATTAAGGTTGTTTTGTTTTAATATCTAATAATTCAAATATACCGGTAATCATGTGTTGTATGTAGTAGTCATAAAACTTGTACATTTCACGAGTATTTCGTGCCAACAAGACACTAAATAATTATCATACAAATGTGTATTGAAGCGAACCGCGTCTATTACGCGCTGTACAATTGCAGCTGCGTAGCAGATGGCTAGTTCATAAACATCTTTATTTTTTCTTTTCTTCTTTTTTTGAAGGTAAAATTTAAAAGCTTGTTTTTTTTCTTCTTGTTTTTTTTCCGTGAAATATGCAATGATATAATTCTATACTGTATACAGTATATTTCACAAATTAAAATAAGATGTGTGAAGTTGGCGGCCTGGCGGCCTGGCGGCGTGAAGTTGGCGGCCTGGCGGCCTAACGGCCTGGCGGCCTAACGGCCTGGCGGCGTGAAGTTGGCGGCCTAGCGGCCTGGCGGCCTAGCGGCGTGAAGTTGGCGGCCCAGCGGCCTGGCGGCCTAGCGGCATGAAGTTGGCGGCCTAGCGGCCTGGCGGCCTAGCAGCCAAAAATTTTAATGTTCTAGAAATGTTTTTTTAACAATAAAACGGCATTTAATGAAGTTTTAAAGATAATTATTGTTATTTAAACGATATATCTAAAGAAAAAATCACTTTCAGAGATTTTTTTAATTTTGTCATTTTTGTGAAGTTGGCGGCCTAGCGGCCTGGCGGCCTAGCAGCCAAAAATTTTAATGTTCTAGAAATGTTTTTTTAACAATAAAACGGCATTTAATGAAGTTTTAAAGATAATTATTGTTATTTAAACGATATATCTAAAGAAAAAATCACTTTCAGAGATTTTTTTAATTTTGTCATTTTTGTGAAGTTGGCGGCCTAGCGGCCTGGCGGCCTAGCAGCCAAAAATTTTAATGTTGTAAAAATGTTTTTTTTTAACAATAAAACGGCATTTAATGAAGTTTTAAAGATAATTATTGTTATTTAAACGATATATCTAAAGAAAAAATCACTTTCAGAGATTTTTTTAATTTTGTCATTTTTGTGAAGTTGGCGGCCTAGCGGCCTGGCGGCCTAGCAGCCAAAAATTTTAATGTTGTAAAAATGTTTTATTAACAATAAAACGGCATTTAATGAAGTTTTAAAGATAATTATTGTTATTTAAACGATATATCTAAAGAAAAAATCACTTTCAGAGATTTTTTTAATTTTGTCATTTTTGTGAAGTTGGCGGCCTAGCGGCCTGGCGGCCTAGCAGCCAAAAATTTTAATGTTGTAAAAATGTTTTTTTAACAATAAAACGGCATTTAATGAAGTTTTAAAGATAATTATTGTTATTTAAACGATATATCTAAAGAAAAAATCACTTTCAGAGATTTTTTTAATTTTGTCATTTTTGTGAAGTTGGCGGCCTAGCGGCCTGGCGGCCTAGCAGCCAAAAATTTTAATGTTGTAAAAATGTTTTTTTTTTAACAATAAAACGGCATTTAATGAAGTTTTAAAGATAATTATTGTTATTTAAACGATATATCTAAAGAAAAAATCACTTTCAGAGATTTTTTTAATTTTGTCATTTTTGTGAAGTTGGCGGCCTAGCGGCCTGGCGGCCTAGCAGCCAAAAATTTTAATGTTGTAAAAATGTTTTTTTAACAATAAAACGGCATTTAATGAAGTTTTAAAGATAATTATTGTTATTTAAACGATATATCTAAAGAAAAAATCACTTTCAGAGATTTTTTTAATTTTGTCATTTTTGTGAAGTTGGCGGCCTAGCGGCCTGGCGGCCTAGCAGCAAAAATTTTAATGTTGTAAAAATGTTTTTTTTAACAATAAAACGGCATTTAATGAAGTTTTAAAGATAATTATTGTTATTTAAACGACATATCTAAAGAAAAAATCACTTTCAGAGATTTTTTTAATTTTGTCATTTTTGTGAAGTTGGCGGCCTAGCGGCCTGGCGGCCTAGCAGCCAAAAATTTTAATGTTGTAAAAATGTTTTTTTAACAATAAAACGGCATTTAATGAAGTTTTAAAGATAATTATTGTTATTTAAACGATATATCTAAAGAAAAAATCACTTTCAGAGATTTTTTTAATTTTGTCATTTTTGTGAAGTTGGCGGCCTAGCGGCCTGGCGGCCTAGCAGCCAAAAATTTTAATGTTGTAAAAATGTTTTTTTAACAATAAAACGGCATTTAATGAAGTTTTAAAGATAATTATTGTTATTTAAACGATATATCTAAAGAAAAAATCACTTTCAGAGATTTTTTTAAGTTTGTCATTTTTGTGAAGTTGGCGGCCCAGCGGCCCGGCGGCCTGGCGGCCAAAAATGATTTTTTAACAATAAAACACATACGCGTTATTTCATACTTGTTCGTGTTTTTGATAATATCGATCAGCCGAACAGGACATAAGAGTGACAGACTGGATCGCAGGCTAATATATGGTGTACAATTTCTGTAACAAATATGAATTGTCCTTTATGAAGTTTTAAAACATTTTTTCTGGTCCCATCCAATTTATTATCTCCGTTCAATCCATGAGTATAAGTCATCCTTTACTGACTTTACAAAATAACTTTTGCTTACACATTTATTAACAATAACTCATGATTACAGATGGGGCTATGGTCATACCCTAAATGATTACCTCCTTGTTATTGGATGAAACTGAAAAGTTGAATGGTTGGGATTCTGATTGCTAGCACAAGTTATTCGGGTGAAAAATGTATTGAATGTTTCCATGTTGTCATTTTAACGCTATTTTTTGTTAGTTCAAAACGTTAACTTGTAATTTTTAAACATTGATTTGTTTTAACATTTGTATATGTTGTATGTTGCTTGTAAAAGTATGTAGTTGTTTACATTATTATCATGAATCACATGTTTGTCAATATATCGTTTTGTTATTGCTGTACTTTAACACTTCATTCTTATGGTGTTGTATATATGGATATTCCCAGAATAAATGTACAGTACCTTTGCTTTGTAAGGTTTTGCTCCCATTTTCCATCTGCATCGCATAATTGTTATACCTCAACACCGCATAAATTATGGTAAAAAAATACATTTTGTTACAATGGTGCCAATATTTGGAATATAATCTTATTTTATAACGGTCATATTATTCTTTAAAATCTTTTGAAAATAAATATAAAAACATAACGTGTACACGAAATAAATATCTTTATAACCATATCATTATGTTATAATACTAAATTATGCATGTATATAATAAATAAAGTATTGTTATGGCGAGTGGTTAGCGCGTCGAAATAGTCAACTATGTATCGCTCACCGTGTGGGCACAAACCAAGACAGGGGCAAGCCGTTATTTCTTGAGCAAGAAACTAAACACTAAATGAACAAAGGCTACCAGGTCACGAAACAACGGCACTACTATGGCGAGAGGTCGAAAGTACGATGACGATGATACGATATTATGCAGAGTTTTCAACATCGTGGTTTCATTTGTTTTTGTTGTTGTTTTTTTTTTTTATCTTTTTTTTCTTCTTTATTTGTTCGACTTTTAACCATCATAAATTCGTTTTAACGCTGTTTCGCGTTATATGTGTGTCGTGATGGCTGTAATGGGACATCGTGGAGATCCCTCAAGAGCAATATTCCAAAGCAAATATATATAGTTGACACTTGCAGTCTCTATTTTCTTTTGAGTCTATTATTGAGAGATAATAAATTATATTATACCTCATTTGCATACGGTCTTCTATATTCAATATGACGTCATCCGGTCCAAAAACCGCATACAGACCGGGGGCGGTCCATAATTCTTACAAGTAAAATGGTTTCCTGCGGGGAACATTTTAAATGATATAAGATATTTCATTTAACTATTTTCAACATTGTTTGGGGGACAACATATAGTCGATCAATATAGAAGAAGGTCATTGGAAACTGGTGACCGTTGATGACCGGAGAAGGTCGAACATAAAACAATTATTTCTTTTTAAGAAAATGATTCAATAGGCCTACCATTTTATGAATAATTCCGAACAAAAAAATAAGTAAACACACAAGTTTACGCAGAAAATATCTCTATTTATTATGGCATATGCCACTATGATCGAATATTTCAATTAGTATGTATCTCAAATTTTACAGACAATAAATTGTTTATATTAAAGAAACATTGATAATTTTCAAACACATTATTCAAGTTTTTCAACCTTAAACGGTAAAATATTTAAACAAAATTACAAATATCACGTAACAGTTATTTTGTTGTAATTAGATGTAATTAGACAATTCCTTAGGCTCGAACTCGTGGTAAAATTTTAAGTCGTATCGTATACCAACAACTTTACCAAATTTGCCATAAAGTTGTTTTAAATGGTACTTCTTATCTTGTATTATATTCATAAATTTGAAAAACTAATGTCTACAACAAATACTCAAATGTTGAATAACCTGTCAAAATTTTTGTATTTTTCATTTAAAGAAAGAACTGACAACATTTAGTATATTTTTGTCTTTGTCATATATATTTTTTGTATTTTTCACATGAAAAAAAAGGACAACAGTTATTACTTTACTTGTCAAATTTTTCGTATTTCTCATTTAAAGAAAGAGTTGACAACAATTAGTAGGTTAAATTTATTCAGTTGTCAATTTTTTTTGTATTTTTCATCTTAAGAAAAAACTGACAACAGTTAGTATCTTGTCAAATTTTTGTATTTTCCATTTTAAGAAAGAAATGACAACAGTTAGCATCTTAAATTTATTCAAGTTTTGTAGCACCAAATACAACATTTCAACTTTGTCAAGGTCTTTATATTATCAATGATGTTCTTCTATTGTAAGATAACAGGAACTTAAATTTATTCAAATTTTGTAGCAACAAGAACTTTCTCTGTAAAACATTATGGTATTTATATTGTATATCATGTTCTTACATTACATGATTGTTTACTGTATTGGCTATAAATGTATATTGTCGTTTTATGCCAAATAAAGAATATGTTATGTTATGTTATGTTATGTTATATTCTCTTCTTCAAAAAAGCTGTTTTACCTATTATCCCGAGATGATAATTTGGTTCTAACGGTACTTGGGAAAGTCCATTAAAGGGTAAGTCTGCATATCATCGGAGATTGAAAGTGTCAACGACTATTATAGTATAATTTCTAATAAAAATGTGTACCATCGTAGTGGTTAAATTGGTAAATCAGGGTCACTGTAACCTCTTATGAAATGCACTCACAGGTTCGAAACCGACGCTCATACATGACATAGTGATGATGTTATTTTTTTTTTCTTTTTCTTTTGTCTGTCTTTTGTATGATCGTTTGAAAATACTTTGTTCTTCCCAATTTCTTTTTCTATTTTTTTTGTTATTTGTTTCTTGTTCCCCTCGGTTTAAAGGAAACTGCTACATGTCAAGTGATTAATTAATTAATTAAATTTAGCAATTTAAAAATCAAACTATTTTAAACGCACTACGATTACGAAATATTTATATCTTGAATATATGGATCAATATATAACATACTTAACTTCATTATATTTTTACATTTATGATGATGTCTAACTGTACACAAGTGCATATCAAGCCGTGTCCAAAAAAACAACAACATTGAGGCATCAATGATGGAATTCGGTAGTTTCATATAATATAACCGGTTTATTTGTTATAAGTCGATATTACTAGTAATACATGTATCATACAAATACTGTACATCTTTTATGAATATTTCAACATAAATCGTTTACCATTTAAGTAGTAATTTTATATGATACCAGATCTTCAATATATGGATCCAAGTAAGTCATGAATGGAACCAGATGCTATTATATGAAACCGAATTATCAATATATTAAATCAATTTTACAATATATGAAACCAGTTTATCAATATATGTAACCGAAGTAGCAATATAAAAGTTGATTTTCACATTATATGATACCAGTTCTTCAATATATGATACCAAAGTTAGAAAATATACCTTAATATTGTTGTTTTTTTCTCAGAAATACTTTACAGTCACTGGAAATTATGATTTATTGTTATATTTTACGTTACGTTACGAGCGTCTGTAACTCAGCCACCGTTCAGTAACCTATTTCGTTGATTATATGAAGACGATCCATTGGCGGATTCAGGTCCGGGCTTCAGGGCCGCAGCCCCCCCCCCACCAAGCTCAGCCCAAAGATACGTTTACCAGCTGGACTAGAATATATTTTTGGCAGTTTCAAACTTGATTGGCTGTAGTGTACTCCCTTATCAAAACAGTAATTGCTGTCATCCAAGTGGTAATCTTCTGCCTGGGGCTTGGCAGAGATCTTTATCTATATCAACATGCTTGAATGACTTCAATGTTTAAACTTCATAATTGAGTGGTCTTTGTTTTTCCATTTTCTATAATTAAGAAAATAAAGAAATTGAAAATTATTATTTGTAAATTAAAAAGATGGCAACTTTTTTTAAAGATAATAATAAAAGAAATCGGGTTTTGATAACTTGTTTTACTAAGATTTCTATTAAGATGACATAAGTGGTTATATGCTTTTAATAATTTTTTATGACAGTTATATTTTCAAATTAAATTTAAATTGTCCTGACTTCTTTAGTATCTAAAATGGATTCATTGATGAAAAAATTCTAATTGAATACTAGTGTTTGAAATTATTTTTGTTTCTACATTAAGAAGGCAGTATTTTAATACCACTTTACTTTGGAAAATCGTCTATTATTCAGATGAGTAAATTGATAAAGTGTTTGAATTTATTTTCATCAACAGTTGTGCATACATTAATTGCTGTGATGTTATTTTGTGAATACTCATTACTAAACACCAGGGGGAATTCTATTTCAAAGACCTTGGCCTGTAAACACTAACCTATACAAAATACAGTGTTTTGTAAAACCATCCAAAAGGTACCATAACAGCACTAGGAAGTCAAGGAAATAACACCATTTTCAACCTCATATTTCAAAATTTTCTCGGTCTACGGGAGGGGACACCCCTCTCAGGCCCACCCCAATTACATATATATTTTTCTAAATTCCTTATCACCCGAATATTTACAAAAACATTAGTATACTCATATATACGCAAAGTATATTGCCAATTATAAATTGAGATATAAACACATCAATTACAATTTTTGTTAAATGAACAAGATGCTGGCCCAATCTTCAATTTTCGCCCCTTTGCATTTTTTTTGTCAAATTCTCCCACCCATATGTCAGCTCCCCCCCCCCCCCCCAGGAAACCATGTTCTGTATCCGCCACTGATCAGTCATGTTTTGTTGTAGTGTTGTATATCAAAATGATTGTTATTTCACCAAGAATTGTATGATAAGTTTTACATGCATATTACTTACTGTTGACGAGTAAAAGTCATTATATCATGAGTGGAGTCTCAGAAAATGAACGGTAGTTTGTAATTCCTGCCGTTTACCGTTCATTCATTTCATTGGCTAACGGTCGCCGGACAGTAATTCATTGGTGAAAAGGGTCAGACCCCTCTTCCTGAGACTCCATCCATTGGTTGTTTTAAATCACGTGGACACAGACCAAAGCTTATAAAACGGGCGGCGACCAGTAACATTCAGTTTTTAGGGGCCTCTGTGGCCGAGTTGTTAAGGTCGCTGACTTGAGATCACACACATGTCCCTCACCGCTGTAGGTTCGATCCTCACTCGGGTCGAAATCTTTCATGTGAGGAAGCCATCCAGCTGGCTTACGGAAGGTCGGTGGTTCTACCTAGGTGCCCGCTCGTGCCTGAAATAATGCCCTTCACCAATAAAGCTGGAAAAAAATCGACGTAAAATCTCGACGGGGCGCTCTGGGACGGCCCGAATTGAGTGTACCGTCTCCCATATGGGCTTTCCGGCGGCGACCTTAAATAAACGCATTAAAAAAATCATTTGCGTCGGCATTATTTTAAAAGTCAAAGAGTATTTATACTTGATAATATAAAGTAAGTCCGTCTAATCAATCGGCCATTATGACAGCTTTAATAGTATTCGAGATGTGTCCATTGGTATTAGTATCGGATAAGAAGCTATTGACATAAATCCGTTAATAAATTATCGTCTGCTACATTGTACTGTATAGATTTATTTAGATGCTGAACGTTATTTATTTTTATTTTTTTATTTTATTTTTAGACAAAATTTTCGTATAAAAATATGTTGCAGTAATGTCGGCGTTCCCGCTGCCGTTGCCGTCCGCAAAGTTATATCTTGATCATGACATTTTAAGTTCTTGATGTTTTGTCTTTATACTTAGCCACACCAACCCTTGACTCATGTATGACCTTGACATTGAAGCCAAGTTATTTTAACTGATAATTGCTATAATTGGCTGTAACTTTTTTATTAATGGATAAGTTTCATACTAGGTAAAAACAATTTGGACAAGACATTTTTAAAGGTTGAACTGACATTGACCTTGAGCTTTAAGTGACTTTGACCGTCAAGGTAAATTATTGAATTTTGATTGCCATAATTTTGATATTTAAGTACGTATTTGATTCAGATATTGACAAAACAGCCCTTGTGACCAAACACACATGTAGAGTAATTTAGGTATGACCTTCACCTTTGGACAAAATTAAACAAACCTGTTAGAAACTTATTAGAATTAAAGGAAAAATAATTTTTTCTTTAAGTTTGTTTTTCAGGATTTTTTAAAACCGTTTATTTGTTTGCTTTTAGAAAAGTGAAAAAAGTTGAGTGTTTCCCCATCCGACGGTTGCTCTTGTGTTATAGACCGATGTCTTTCAGATTTAGTAGGCAGAAACTTTTCGTTGTTCTCTAACTTTTGGTGGGGGTAAGGATCACTTACGTCAAGGTCAATGGTGCTAAGAAAAGATGTTTATAGTTTTGTGCTTACAGCCTTCATTGCAAAATGTGCATTGACTACATTGACAAATATACAGGTTCTGGTATTTAAGAGATATTATTGGCTTATATAAGTATATACGTTACATTTAAGCAATATATCTGTATGAATTACATGTATTACTTAACTAAGGTGTTGTAGCGAGATAGGTACATAGTTTCGTTGACCAGTCTCATATTATCTTTAATGTATGTATTATCTTTTTAATATGTTGTTCTTCATTAAAATTTAAAACAAAACCCAGTATTTGCTCATTATTTAAAAGTATTAAATTCTAGTATTGCAATTTTATCAGACAGCTATTTTCGCATCAACGGAATCGGCAAATGTGTTGGAAGAAGGTAAGAATTCCTTACATGCCTGCGTCATATAGACAATACACAGGTATGTCACAAACAAGTAATGTGACATTTTAGATACCCCCTTTTCAAGACTATAAAGCCGCAATTTTTAACCAGGTTTTCCGAAGGAAAAAACTGGTTATTAGATTGAGGTATGTCGGCGGGCGGGCGGGCGTAAACAATTTCTTCTGTGCGCAACTCCTTCTACATTTCTCAACAGATTTTGACCAAACTTTCACAGAAGCTTTGTCATCAAGTGCCCTGGCGCATATTGTCGGGGTTTTGCGATTGGATATTTTTTGACCTAATTATGGCCCTTTGTTTTTTTTCCTTACATAGAATATATAGTGAACAATTTCTTCTGTGCCCAACTCCTCCTACATTTCTCAACGGATTTTGACCAAACTTTCACAGAAGCTTTGTCATCAAGTGCCCTGGGGCATATTTTCGGGGTTTTGCGATTGGATAATATTTGACCTAATTACGGCCCTTTGTTTTTTTTCCTTATAAAGAATATATAGTGAACAATTTCTATCGTGCGCAACTCCTCCTACATTTCTCCACGGATTTTGACCAAACTTTCACAGAACCTTTGTCACCAAGTGCCCTGGGGCATATTGTCGGGGTTTTGCGATTGGATAATATTTGACCTAATTATTGCCCTTTGTTTTTTTCCCTTATATAGAATATATAGTGAACAATTTCTTCTGTGCTGAACTCCCTCTACAATTCTCAATGGATTTTGTTCAAACTTTCACAGAAGCTTTGTCATCAAGTGCTCTGGCGCATATTGTCAGGGTTTTGGTCGGGGTTTTGCGATTGGATACTATTTGACCTAATTATGGCCCCTGTTTTTTTTTCATTTTACAGAATTATCAATATAATTATAGTGAACAAATTCTTCTGTGCTGAACTCGTCCTACATTTCTCAACGGATTTTGTTCAAACTTTCACAAAAGCTTTGTCATCAAGCACCCTGGCACATATTGTCAGGGTTTTGTGATTGGATAATTTTTGACCTAATTATGGCCCTTTGTTTTTTTCCTTATACATAATATATAGTGAACACTTCTTCAGTGGCAATTCCTCCTACATTATTCATGTTTTACATTGCACATAGTTACATTGTTTGTTGCTTGTATTTGTATTTCAAATACAACATATTTATCTACAATGGTGATAATTGAAAACCTGGTTTCATGGCATTGCCATGTTTCTTGTTTTACATTTTAAAAGGGACTATTCAAATAAAATCCATTACATGTAAAAATTTAAGACTGTCCAAAATGCTTGTTTTGACTAAATAACCATTAATTGACGTTTCTACAACATTAAAATTTTTGGCCGCTAGGCCGCCAGGCCGCTGGGCCGCCAACTTCACAAAAATGACAAAATTAAAAAAATCTCTGAAAGTGATTTTTTCTTTAGATATATCGTTTAAATAACAATAATTATCTTTAAAACTTCATTAAATGCCGTTTTATTGTTAAAAAAACATTTTTACAACATTAAAATTTTTGGCTGCTAGGCCGCCAGGCCGCTGGGCCGCCAACTTCACAAAAATGACAAAATTAAAAAAATCTCTGAAAGTGATTTTTTCTTTAGATATATCGTTTAAATAACAATAATTATCTTTAAAACTTCATTAAATGCCGTTTTATTGTTAAAAAAACATTTTTACAACATTAAAATTTTTGGCTGCTAGGCCGCCAGGCCGCTGGGCCGCCAACTTCACAAAAATGACAAACTTAAAAAAATCTCTGAAAGTGATTTTTTCTTTAGATATATCGTTTAAATAACAATAATTATCTTTAAAACTTCATTAAATGCCGTTTTATTGTTAAAAAAACATTTTTACAACATTAAAATTTTTGGCTGCTAGGCCGCCAGGCCGCTGGGCCGCCAACTTCACAAAAATGACAAAATTAAAAAAATCTCTGAAAGTGATTTTTTCTTTAGATATATCGTTTAAATAACAATAATTATCTTTAAAACTTCATTAAATGCCGTTTTATTGTTAAAAAAACATTTTTACAACATTAAAATTTTTGGCTGCTAGGCCGCCAGGCCGCTGGGCCGCCAACTTCACAAAAATGACAAACTTAAAAAAATCTCTGAAAGTGATTTTTTCTTTAGATATATCGTTTAAATAACAATAATTATCTTTAAAACTTCATTAAATGCCGTTTTATTGTTAAAAAAACATTTTTACAACATTAAAATTTTTGGCTGCTAGGCCGCCAGGCCGCTGGGCCGCCAACTTCACAAAAATGACAAACTTAAAAAAATCTCTGAAAGTGATTTTTTCTTTAGATATATCGTTTAAATAACAATAATTATCTTTAAAACTTCATTAAATGCCGTTTTATTGTTAAAAAAACATTTTTACAACATTAAAATTTTTGGCTGCTAGGCCGCCAGGCCGCTGGGCCGCCAACTTCACAAAAATGACAAACTTAAAAAAATCTCTGAAAGTGATTTTTTCTTTAGATATATCGTTTAAATAACAATAATTATCTTTAAAACTTCATTAAATGCCGTTTTATTGTTAAAAAAACATTTTTACAACATTAAAATTTTTGGCTGCTAGGCCGCTAGGCCGCTGGGCCGCCAACTTCACAAAAATGACAAACTTAAAAAAATCTCTGAAAGTGATTTTTTCTTTAGATATATCGTTTAAATAACAATAATTATCTTTAAAACTTCATTAAATGCCGTTTTATTGTTAAAAAAACATTTTTACAACATTAAAATTTTTGGCTGCTAGGCCGCTAGGCCGCCAGGCCGCTGGGCCGCCAACTTCACAAAAATGACAAATTAAAAAAATCTCTGAAAGTGATTTTTTCTTTAGATATATCGTTTAAATAACAATAATTATCTTTAAAACTTCATTAAATGCCGTTTTATTGTTAAAAAAAACATTTTTACAACATTAAAATTTTTGGCTGCTAGGCCGCCAGGCCGCTAGGCCGCCAACTTCACAAAAATGACAAACTTAAAAAAATCTCTGAAAGTGATTTTTTCTTTAGATATATCGTTTAAATAACAATAATTATCTTTAAAACTTCATTAAATGCCGTTTTATTGTTAAAAAAACATTTTTACAACATTAAAATTTTTGGCTGCTAGGCCGCCAGGCCGCTAGGCCGCCAACTTCACAAAAATGACAAAATTAAAAAAATCTCTGAAAGTGATTTTTTCTTTAGATATATCGTTTAAATAACAATAATTATCTTTAAAACTTCATTAAATGCCGTTTTATTGTTAAAAAAACATTTTTACAACATTAAAATTTTTGGCTGCTAGGCCGCCAGGCCGCTAGGCCGCCAACTTCACAAAAAATGACAAAATTAAAAAAATCTCTGAAAGTGATTTTTTCTTTAGATATATCGTTTAAATAACAATAATTATCTTTAAAACTTCATTAAATGCCGTTTTATTGTTAAAAAAAACATTTTTACAACATTAAAATTTTTGGCTGCTAGGCCGCCAGGCCGCTAGGCCGCCAACTTCACAAAAATGACAAAATTAAAAAAATCTCTTGAAAGTGATTTTTTCTTTAGATATATCGTTTAAATAACAATAATTATCTTTAAAACTTCATTAAATGCCGTTTTATTGTTAAAAAAACATTTTTACAACATTAAAATTTTTGGCTGCTAGGCCGCCAGGCCGCTAGGCCGCCAACTTCACGCCGCTAGGCCGCCAGGCCGCTGGGCCGCCAACTTCACGCCGCTAGGCCGCCAGGCCGCTAGGCCGCCAACTTCACGCCGCCAGGCCGTTAGGCCGCCAGGCCGCCAACTTCACGCCGCCAGGCCGCCAGGCCGCCAGGCCGCCAACTTCACACATCTATTAAAGAATATGATTTTATAATGTTTCGTGAAAATATATTCCATATTTCTGATGTCCACTTAATATTGATTTCCATATTTATATAGAACACTGACCCCAAAAAATGGCTGCCACTACATGTTGGCAATGGAGGTAAAAATCGGTTATTTTTCATTGAAGGAAAACTTTTTCTAGGTTATATGTTTATTCTTGGTGTTGAGCTCGACCATAGGTCGGTGCTTCATGCAATTAAGCAAAGTGAAGAAAGGTAAGAAATATAACGTTACTCTACAACAATAATGAATCGCCTTTAAAATGCCACCAAACATGAAAATTTATATCCATGAGTGGATTCTGAGAAAATCTGAAACTATAAATTGCACACTTTATTTCGTGTTTATATATATTTTCGTGTAATATAATAAGTATATTGTGCATACCTATTTCGTGTTTATATAATTATACTTTCGTGTAATATAATAAGTATATTGTGCATACCTATTCGAGTTCGATTACTGTCATGTCTGCATTGTGTTTTATTTCCCTTATCCAGTATTAGTTTTTTTACTTCGTCATACATTTAAATTAATAACAGGAAACCTGTGTAATTTATATAATTTGTTACATTTGACCGGGAAAACATTCAATGACCCCTCAAAGACACGTTAATACCAACCCGCTACACTCTTGAAATTCACTTGTGTACTTCAAAAATCTCGTGATTTTCGAGAAGTTTCATTTTGCAGTGTTGCAGTAATACTTCTGGAAAGAGCTGGACGAATGAGAAGGTAAAATTTTATTATTTTTTGATACATATTAACAAAACAAGGGATAATAAGAGTTCATATAGTGCTAAAGTACGTAATAAATACTTATTAATAAATATACTTTTTTGTGTGTAATTTCCTTGTCAGGAATGTATTTCATTAATTAACCATGTATAATACGTGTGAAGGGCAGGGGAGTAAAATCTCTAACTTGCTGTATATAATCAAAAACGCTATTATAAAATTGCCGTAGCTTTCGGCCTTGCGGCCTTGCGGCCTTCTTAAGCAGCATTTATTTCACATACAAATGTATCAAACAGAACAATGGAAGTGACGTAACATCAATGAACGACGCCCGCCGTGGCGTTGGTTGCCGTCTGTCGCGTTATTCTTTAGTATTAACTCCATACGGTCTATAGGTTCTTATATATATAGGTTTGTGAAAAATATTTGCATCTACATAATATATATAATATAACCAGCGATGAGTCGGACTCATTAACCACTCGGCCACGCCTCCATGTCTTTGCTACTATATATATAGTTGAGGGTCATTTTGCAAGGCCCGGAACAATGACACGGATTTTGCCTAGAAATTTGCAACTTTGTTAAACAAAATAATCAAAATCAATCTTTAAATCTTATAAGCTATTCACTGAAAGACAGAGCTTTAGGATAATATGAGCCGCGTCACGACAAAACCAACAAAATGGGCTTGCGACCAGCATGGATCCAGACCAGCCTGCGCAGCCGCGCAGTCTGATCAGGATCCATGCTGTTTGCTATCAGTTTCTCTATTTGTTATAGGGTTTGTAAGCAAACAGCATGGATCCTGATCAGACTTTGGGATGCGCAGGCTGGTCTAGATCCATGCTGGTCGCAAACCCATTATGTTGGTTTTGTCGTGACGCGGTCATATATGGAGATACATCGAAATCAATTTCCGAGAACCATAACTCTGGCAATAACTGACTGAATTATGTCCCTTTGTGAACTTGCAATATATTTTATTAAAGTTTTCCATCCTACACGACTGAATGCATTCACGTCAAACATAAAACATGTCTTCGGCATTATAAATGGAGAGTTTCTATCCAAGGTCCATAACCCTGCAATGTAATTCGACTGATTTATGGGCCTTTATGAACTAACTTGATGAACCTCTTGAGAGTTAAAGTTATGCATGCAATATCTATTTTTAAAACTACTGAAGATGTTTACCTTGACAAGTTATGCACGAGTTCGGGATCTATTATTCATGGCCCTTTGTGAACTTACGGAATTCCTTTGGCAATATTCAATATTAATAACTTTGTCAGTTATCTTGAATGAAGTGTTCCTTTTTGTTGTTAATTCCTACATTAAATACTTGTTTTATTGTTTTTTCAACAGGATGAAGAAAATGATATGTTTGGCTTATGTTTCGTTGCTTCTGTTTGGTAGCATGCCAGTCAAAGGATCAAGTATGTTTTTCTTTGTTTTTTTTTGTGTTTTTGCCTTTTAGTACACATGTTAAACACAATCATAGTCTAGGAACTTGCTTTAATATAGATAGTATAACACTAACACTGTGTTATAAAGCCTTAAGAAACAGGGAAAACGTGACCAGTTGATCTTAAGTGGCTGTGTAATATAAGCATTAAAATTACATGATAAAAACCTGTTACTTAAAATGTGACAGCTCTTGTAAGAGCTTGAACTTACTAAATCCCTCATTCTTTATCCTATTGCTTCTGCAGATGTTAATGTACAAAAAGATGCATTAGCACTTTTCCTGCATAAAAGAATAGTCTCGTGTTTCGACACAGACGCTTGGGTTGGGGGTCAGATGCTCCCCCAGTTAAATATTTTAATATTTAAAGATCCTGTATGTTTTGTGATTGATATTATTACTGTGTGTACCACACTTACAAGAAATTATATATGTATATAATTATGCATATAAAACAATTTTCAAACATCGTAGATAATGTAAAATATGTACAGCACATATGTGTGCACGTCATATGTAATCAATACATTAAATGCATTCATTTTTTATTGGAAAATTTGACTTAAAATTTATAGAAAATACATTTCTAATTACCTCCCTTTATTTACATGAAATGTTAAATTAGGTAATATCTTTATAAATAATGCTTATTGGAACTTACAATATTGACAAATCTTAATTTTAGCATCATATTTATGAAATAAAACCATAAAAAAATGTGTTTCAGGATCTTTAAACACGAATGGGACATCTATTACAACGATAGAACTGGTTTTCAAACAATTTTTACATATATGAAAAAAATACTGTACACCATCAATTCTTTATTGAGATTATCATATAGATTATAGATCTGACCCTCAAGCGTCTGTGGTGTTTCGATGCCCTTCCTAAAGTTACTTATAGTAAAGTAATGACATCTTATATTATTATATGATCTAAATATAGCTGCAATCTCATTGGTCCAAACAGTAGTCAACAGAACTTTTTATAGAATGTATAGTATCATATCCATTGGCTAAATTGGATTTTCCCAGTCTAAAAAAAGATTGAGACTCATATCCAATGACCCAAACTCCTCACAGCGGTTACGTCACGCTTTGCTACTTTAACCACTGCCACCACTGAAATCACGTGATGATAGTTGTATCATGTGACAAAAACATGGCGGCCAGTTTCAGAACGCCAAGGATCCCATATCAAACTGGCAGATTTATAATTACATCCCTCCAGACAAAATAAGTTCAAGACACACAATTTGTTATCACTTTAAAACAAGTGCCGGATCAAATCTTTTTGTGCAATCGTTCAATAACTGTTTATATTCTGCCATTGTAACGTGTACCGAGCGAATATTTAGATATGTATAATAAATTTTTCTTTGGGCTACCTGCCGTTTGATTAGATACAAATGATTCTTAAATGATCAAATATTATAAACAATCAGCTTGAATTAACACTCCGAAATACACTATTAAATTCTCAAAAAGGCTCAATATAGTAAAGATGATGTTTACAATATAACACTATAAAATTATTGAAAACTATAGATATCACGCTGCAACCCGATAATTTCCTATAGTCCAGCAACTACCTCCCTATCTATGAAGCGAGGCTTCTATTAGATAGGAAGATTAGCTGCTGGTAGGGATTTATAACAAAGTTCCAACTATACAAAGCTTATTCGTTTTAAATCTACCTCTGGATTTTTAATACCTATATGTTACCAATTTTCTGATAGCGAGGCTTTCAGGAAATGTGGTGGTCTATAAGTACCCAGAGTCAAATACAATTTCACAACTAAACTATAACGACACTATATCCATGAAGCTAGGCTTCTATTGGATAAACAAGGGTATTTAGTTTTGCCAATTCTTCTTTTCTACCTATGAAGCTAGGCTTCAGATAGGTAGACGAAATTATCCTCTATGTATGAAGCGAGGCTTCAATTACATAAAGTAACCTGGTCCCAGTGAATTCCTCTGCAGACTGAATAATTTTGCTTTAATCGCCGTATTTATACCTGCTGAGATGATCGCTCAAGCATGACTTATTTTCATTGGCTGATTAGAATGATCTTGATCACTGAGACGATTATTATATTATATGATATCAAACGTTCATTGAAAATACGTATACCAAACGTATATTATAAAGTACCGTAAACTAAAATACATTGTCGTAATATAAACAATTAATATAATAGTCAAGTAACAGTAAATCATTACAGTAATCGATGA
Source organism: Ruditapes philippinarum (assembly GCF_026571515.1). Taxonomy (NCBI): domain Eukaryota; kingdom Metazoa; phylum Mollusca; class Bivalvia; order Venerida; family Veneridae; genus Ruditapes; species Ruditapes philippinarum. The sequence continues at coordinate 82,457 of NW_026860963.1, forward strand.
TCTTTATTCAAAACTAGCTTATTATACAAAAATGCCAAAACGTTACACTACCCACGCCTCCGTTTTACATGCGCCCCGCATGAACATACAAAATAATTTTTTTAAGCTGCCTCTAACAATTAGATTCGGCATACACACTCTTCGAATCTCCTTACTCTTTATATTTCCTGACTATGTATTCTTCTACAGTGCTGTCTTATATAAGCTTTCTTTTTAAATTTCATTCCACAAAAATAACAAATCACACGGTTACAACCTATCGGACCTTTACATTTCATTTGTATCTTTTTACCATTGGCTGTCAACTGATTATTCGGAACATCTATTACAATATTTCTTCCTGTCATAAAATCTAATCCTAATATTGCATCTCCCTCTATGTTAGAAACTATAAAAGAATTTGTCGAAATTTCATCATTCAATATGATATCTAAATGTGTCATACCTTTAATTTCTAAAGGTTTTCCAGAGGCATTAACAATGTTTGTATCAAACGGTTCTAAAAGTACTTGAAACGGACATCTATCTATAAAACTTGAGGAAATCATTGAAAGTGTTGCACCAGTATCAATTAAACAATTAGCTTTGATGCCATTTATTGTAGCTTCAACAAATAACCCTGAACCACACGAATCAGACAAATTTTCACAATCTTTCTCCAACACATTAATTTTTCGTTTTGATTTGCTAATGATCTTTCTACAATCGTATTTATTATGACCTTCCTGACCACACTCATAACATTTCAAAGTCTTTGTATTTGACCCATAAGCTAATGTTTGTGAAGACGTTATATTATTTTGATTTCCCTGGGATGTATCCATGTTTCTTTTATCAAAAGTTTTATAGTTATTTTGGCGTCGAAACATTGATAACATATTCTTCATTTCCTCTACTATTTTTATCAGGCTATCTAATTTGTCGTCTTCACTTTTCAGAAACTCATACTGATCAGAATTTAGTTTTCTCATATAACCACGAGTTTCATGGGATTTTCGTTCTGCTCTGTTGAAAGCCTCAAGCTCAACAGCGTGTCTTACTGCTTCATTCAAGCTTGTAGGACGAGCTTCTTTAATTCTAAGCCTCATATCCGAGTTAACCAAAGAATCTATGAATTGTTCTTTCGCTAAAGTTTCTTTCACATCTGATGGTGCTGAAGGGTATGCTAAATTAGTCAAACGTCTTATGTCCTGCCCCATCTCAGATAAAGATTCTGTAGCTTTTTGTCTTCTTTCTCTTAGTTGAGCTCTATATAATTCAGTTTGATTGGGTGGTGAAAACCTTTCTTGTAATGCTAATACAAGTTCATCATAATTCGGTGATTTGCTTGTCAGATTGCCAAATACACCCTGAGCTTGACCTCTTAATAAAACAGATAAATAAAGACCTTTTTCTTTGTTTGTCCATTGATTAATTTCTGAACATGCCTCAAAATGCTTTTTATAGTCTATCCATGAGCTAGTTCCATCATACGTAGCTGACTTCATCATAACACTTTGTTTTATTTTTGAATTTATAGGGTCACGTTCTATTTTAAAGGGCTTTTTATCTGGAGTCGGTGGTAATAAACGTCGCCTTCTTTCTGAAAAAGGTGTTGCATATTTTCGTGTCAAAACTTTAGGTGTTGACGTTTGTTTGTCTTCATAGTTTGAGTCATATTGATTTTGAAACGATAACTGCATACTGTCAATCTGTCTTTCAAGTATTGATATTTCATTTTGCAATTTCAAAGCTTCATTTTGGTGCTGCAAATCTCTGAGTTTTTCGTGTAACAAAATAAGCTCATTGCTATTACTAAAATCTTTACTCTCAGCCATTTTTAACGAAAATTTATTTCAACCTGTGAGTCTAGATAATGGTGTTCTTATCTATATAATCCCACCGCTGCCACCAATTTTTGTAACGTGTACCGAGCGGATGTACAACGAATATATAATAAATTTTTCTTTGGGCTACCTGCCGTTTGATTAGATACAAATGATTCTTAAATGATCAAATATTATAAACAATCAGCTTGAATTAACACTCCGAAATACACTATTAAATTCTCAAAAAGGCTCAATATAGTAAAGATGATGTTTACAAATTAACACTATAAAATTATTGAAAACTATAGATATCACGCTGCAACCCGATAATTTCCTATAGTCCAGCAACTACCTCCCTATCTATGAAGCGAGGCTTCTATTTAGATAGAAAGATTAGCTGCTGGTAGGGATTTATAACAAAGTTCCAACTATACAAAGCTTATTCGTTTTAAATCTACCTCTGGATTTTTAATACCTATATGTTACCAATTTTCTGATAGCGAGGCTTTCAGGAAATGTGGTGGTCTATAAGTACCCAGAGTCAAATACAATTTCACAACTAAACTATAACGACACTATATCCATGAAGCTAGGCTTCTATTGGATAAACAAGGGTATTTAGTTTTGCCAATTCTTCTTTTCTACCTATGAAGCTAGGCTTCAGATAGGTAGACGAAATTATCCTCTATGTATGAAGCGAGGCTTCAATTACATAAAGTAACCTGGTCCCGGTGAATTCCTCTGCAGACTGAATAATTTTGATCTAATCGCCGTATTTATACCTGCTGAGATGATCGCTCAAGCATGACTTTATTTTCATTGGCTGATAAGAATGATCTTGATCACTGAGACGATTATTATATTATATGATACCAAACGTTTATTAAAAATACGTATACCAAACGTATATTGAAAACTACCGTAAACTAAAATACATTGTCGTAATATAAACAATTAATATAATAGTCAAGTAACAGTAAATCATTACAGTAATCGATGATCTTTATTCAAAACTAGCTTATTATACAAAAATGCCAAAACGTTACACCATTGTTTACTATGCATACGGTGTCACAGTGAAAATATCTTTCGTTATGTTTACAAAAATTTTTTTATACGTATAATTTTTTACTTTCTTGTACATTAAGCATAACTATTTAACGAAAGAAAACTAAAATGATATGAAGTATTCTATTCTAAAATTAAAAGTGAAAAAAATATATCCGGCTATATTCGACCGAATTTACTTGTGGTGGCAGTGGTTACTGTACAGATCAGGGGAAGTAACCGCTGCGAGGAGTTTGCCAATGACCATATATTGTAGACTGTTAATTATGCATGATTTTTGAAAAAATATTGTTGCGTTTTGTTCTTTATGGTATATTTCTCGATTAAAATATCATTACTTTATTATCATAGTTAAAAGTTACACCGCAATGATGAGTATAAACTTGAATTACGTTTGTATGCGCAGCGTTCGCGTAGTTGTTGCACGCCTTCCACGTGCGTCTTTTTTCCTGCGCTTCAACGAAACAGACAAAAATTGTACATGTATCAGGTTGTACTTTTTGTGACTTTTCCTATTCATATAATAAAACAATTATTGACTAGTGTGCCATTAAATATGATGTGATATTCACCGACAGAAAGTCATATTGACCTCGGCTATCGCCTCGGTCAATATGTCATCTGCCGGTGAATATCACATCATATTCAATGGCACACTAGTCAATAATTGTATGATATATGACAACTGCAGCTGTAATTAAACAGTCAATACATAAGAGTCTCAATCTATTTTTAGATTGGAAAAATCCTATCCAACAAGTAAATATTATACTTCACCTAGTGAATATGATTACGTAATAGTTGACTACTGTTTGCCAGATTGCAGCTATCTTTAGAGCTTTGTTTTTTTTTGGAGATAATACATCATTGGAAATAGATATTTACAAGGAAGACAAATTTATTATTTTTTTTGCTCAATTTGCAATTATTTTTCATGTCAAAGCGAAAATGTTTAAAAGAGAAACATCATGTATCAACTATGTACTCTTCGGATTTACAAAGGTCTTAAGTGTATATTGAAATGTCAGGTTGTGCAAAAGACTATGTCCTTTTTACATCTATTCAGTTCTTTGGCGGGAGAATTCGCGCTTTTGAATTTGGCCGTCTGTGACTTGTTCTTGTTCTGGTTAAAATTTAAAAAGTACAAGACAATTTTTGATGAAAAAAAAAATAATTAAAAAAAGAAAGAAATAGAACAGAAACCTTTAAGACTAGCATGAACGTGACTTATTACAAATAATCTGCTGGAACGTGAAAGTGATTAGCCTTAACCACCAGTTAAGAAGAAATCTGTCTGAATAGGCTTTATGCTGTTTGCATGCAGCTCCATATTCGTGTGTTTACATATTGAAAACTTTAAGACGGTTGAGTACTGTTCTTTATTTAAAGCTTGGCAATTACGTTACATAATTTCGGTAGACGATGCGCTTAAAACAAAGCCGCAACCACAAAACAAAATTGAATTTTGAATCGTTCCTTTTTTATTTTAGCACAATGTGATGTTGATTGGATACCCGGCACTACCAGTAATTTTTGTTACAAAGTTATAGAGGAAGGTAGAACATGGCAAGACGCTTCAGCATACTGTCGGCAGATTGGTAGTGAGCTGGCTTCTATCTCTGATGAAAATGAACAGAATTTTATAGCATGTAAGTCAATTATGAAATTAAATCTTGTTTACTTAAAGCTGCTATATCACACATTATAATTTGTTTAAAAAAATAAAATGCCACCAAAAGATAAAAATTTGTACATCTATATGGATCAGGGTGGTTAAAACAAACATCTATCTAATTTTAATTAACGAAAAATGATGAAAAACCTTGGAAATACCTAAAATATAGTGTTTCCATGTTAACATGTGGCCTTTCAACTGATTTTGGTGAAACATTGTTGTTTTGTGGCATTTTTTTTAATTAACAAAAAATGATGAAAAACCTTGGAATTGCCCAAAATCTAGTTTTTCCATGTTAACATGTTGCCTTTCACCTGATTTTGGTGAAAAAATTGTTGTTTTGTGGTATTTTTTATTTTTTAATTAACAAAAATGATGAAAAACCTTGCAATTACCCAAAATCTAGTTTTTTCATGTTACACATCGCCTCTTATCTGATTTTGGTGAAAAATTGTCGTTTTGTGGTATTTTCTTTTTTTGATTAACAAAAATTGATGAAAACCCCTGGAATTACCCAAAATCTAGTTTTTCCATGTTAACACGGGGCCTTTCATCTAATTTTGGTGAAAATTTGTTGTTTTAGTGGAATTTTTAATTTGTTTAATTAACCCTTTACCCCATGCATGTCATAAGCATATTGTGAATAATTGCCATAAAAAGCCTCCAATTACAAGTTCAAACTGCTATGAAACTGTGAAAAATGCTTCAATACCGATGAAATTTGGCACCAATGTTTACAATGTTGCACACTGATCTTAAAAGTAATTTTTGAACATTTTTGCTTTTACAGCCTTTATTATACGCCAAAAGAATTTCGGTGTATAGTATATTGTTATGCACCTGTTTGAGACGGTGTACAGAACATAAGTTTGGACTTCCTACAATTAAAATTGGCCCCATCCCAGGGATTTATTGATTTATAAAGACTAATACGGGACTTTTCGTGTCGGATCTGTTTCTTTTCAACAGGTGGAAGAAAATTCAAACAACTTGAAAGAAATGTTAAGCAAATGCCGATTTGCACAGCGCAAGTTTGACTTTTCTCAGGTCAAGGTTAAGATCACACTTAGTCATTTTGATTCAATATCCAAATTGTCCGCACTGTATCTTTTGAACAGATAGAAAGAAATTAAAACTTTTTGGCAGAAATATTACTTATATTGTTATGGTGTGCAGAACACATGTTTGGACTACCTACAGATAAAATTTGCCCCACCCCGGGGATTTATCATTATTATTTGTCGAATTGTTAGGGGTCGGTTGGGTCAAGGTTAGCAGTGCTAAAAATTATTTGTTTACTTTCGCCCAGGCAGCCTTTATTCATGGACATATGTCTTTGGCATTTGGTAGAGAGATACGGTACATAACTCTGAAACATCAAGGGTTATCAACATGAAACTTTGTAAGAAGATAGATCTTATTGGGTAGATGAACAATCTTTAAGAACCGTAACTCTCACTAATATTGGTTTGATTGCCCTTTCCTCATTGTTACACTACTTTTTGAACTTTGTGTGGCACATAAGTCAGAAACCATAAAAGGTGTCAACAAGAAACACTTAGTAGGTATAAAGATCTCATTAGGTAGATGTGCAGTGCACAAGAACAGTAACTCTGCCTTGCCTTATTTTGGAGTTATTGCCCTTTGTTCATATTGACACTTTGAACTGGGGCGTCCGTGGCCGAGTGGTTAAGGTCGTTGACTTCAAACCACTTGCCCCTCACCGCTGTGGGTTCGAATCCCGACAGAGACTTTGGATTCTTTCATGTGAGGAAGCTATCCAGCTAGCTTACGGAACGTCGGTGGTTCTACTCAGGTGCCTGTTCGTGCCTGAAAAAATGCACGGAGGGGCACCTGAGGTCTTCCTCCACCAGTAAAGCTGGAACGTCGCCAAATGACCTACACTGTGACGGTGTGACGTAAAACCCAAATCAAACAAACAAACAAAAAAAACCCACTTTGAACTAGTCTGAGTCATAACTCAATACTATAAGATATATTAACATGAAACATGAAAGGTAGATAGACCTCATTAAATAGAAGTACAGTGCAAAAAAACCTGAACCTTGCCTTGCCTATTTTTGGAGTTATTGCCCTTTGTTTATTTTTTCACTTTGAACTTTGTACGGGTCAAAACTCTGAAACCCCGAAGGGTATCAACATGAAGCATGAAACTTCGTAGGTAGATAGATCTCATTGCGAGTATAAATATGCAATGTAAAAGAACAGTTTCGTAACTCCTCTTTGCCTAATTTTGGAATTATTGCACTTTGAACTGTCTTGGACATAACTCTGAAACTATATACAAAGGGGATTTACATTTCTGTGTCCAAAACCTATTCGGGAAGCATCACTAGTTTCAACCGACTCTTGTCTTACACAACCTTTGTATTATTTTACCAATGTCTCTTAATTAGGGGGAACATGCCTCAGGTTGTCCTTAAGTTTGGGTGGAGTTTAGGATCACTGGATTCAAGGTCAAGGTCTGCATTTAATACATTTGATGAAGTTTTATTGGTAACTTGAATATTTTTTGACTTCATCAGAAAGCAATGACATGACAACTTATATATTTAACAATTACAAAACATCATGACTCCTTCAAGTTATATAACTGTGTTCACTTTTTTTGGCAATTGTTCTGTCTATTATTAAGTAAATGGGTAAACCTTTTTTGAAAAATAGTACTGACAAGTATTTTGGCCTGAGGCTTATGTGTTTAACAAATACCTTAATGTTTAATTAATATTTTTACTGATAAAAATCCCAGGGGTATTTGTGTTTACAACACACGTTATTGTCTAATGAGCAAAATAAAAGCATACTATTACATGTAAGCAGCGTTATTCTTTTTTATGTCCCCCTTCGAAGAAGAGGGGGTATATTGTTTTGCTAATGTCGGTCTGTCTTTCGGTCTGTCTGTCGGTCCGTCGGTCTGTCGGTCTGTCCGTCGGTAGACCACATGGTTTCCGCTGATTATCTTAAAAAGTATTTATCACAAAGTCTTCATATTTCACATAGTGATTGGTCATAACTAGTAGATTACCCCTATTGATTTTGGGGTCACTAGGTCAAAGGTCAAGGTCACAGGGACCATAAATATCAAAATGGTTTCCGCTGATTATCTTGAAAAGTATGTATCACAAAGTCTTCATATTTCACAAAGTGATTGGTCATAACTAGTAGATGACCCCTATTGATTTTGGGGTCACTATGTCAAAGGTCAAGGTCACAGGGGCCTTAAATGTCAAAATGGTTTCCGCTGATTATCTTAAAAAGTATGTGTCACAAAGTCTTCATATTTCACACAGTGATTGGTCATCACTAGTAGATGACCCCAATTGATTTTGGGGTCACAAGGTCAAAGGTCAAGGACACAGGGGCCTTGAATGTCAAAATGGTATCTGCTGATTATCTTGAAAAGTATGTATCACAAAGTCTTCATATTTCACAAAGTTATTGGTCATCACCAGTAGATGGCCCCTGTTGATTTTGGGGTCACTAGGTCAAAGGTCAAGGTCACAGGGGCCTTAAATGTCAAAATGGTTTCCGCTGATTATCTTGAAAAGTATGTATCGCAAAGTCTTCATATTTCACATAGTGATTGGTCATGACTAGTAAATGACCCCTATTGATTTTGGGGTCACTAGGATAAAGGTAAAGGTTACAGGGGCCTTGAATGTCAAAATGGTTTCCGCTAATTATCTTGAAAAGTATTTATCACAAAGTCTTCATATTTCACATAGTAATTGGTCATAACTAATAGATGACCTCCATTGATTTTGGGGTCACTAGGTCAAAGGTCAAGGTCACAGGGGCCTTAAATGTCAAAAGGGTTTCCGCTGATTATCTTGAAAAGTATTCATCACAAAGTCTTCATATTTCACCTAGTTATTGGTCATAAGTAGAAGATGATGATCTCTATTGATTTAGGGGTCATTAGGTCAAAGGTAAATGTCACATGGGCCTTAAAAGTCAAAATGGTTTCCGTTGATTTTTCCATAATTGAACACTTCTATGTACCCATTTTTGGCAAGTGTCTGTAATAAAATTACCAATTATGTGAGTCAATGGCTAGAAAGGGGGGTATATGTGTCGTTCGACATTCTTGTTTTATATAAAATTGAACAATTGTCTCTTTCAATTAAGTGTTTCATGTAAATGTAGATAAACCTGACTACATTTTATTTGTTAATGACACGCTAATATAAAAAGATTAAGTTAACTTATTTTTCAGCTTTATTGTCAACTCATTCTGTTGACTTCTGGATAGGAGGGACAAAACAGATTCAAGATGGAAGTTGGCAATGGAGTGATAACACACCCTTTAGGTAAACAGTAGGCAATCAATAACACAACCTTTAGGTAAACATTTGGCAATAGGTAACACAACCTTTAGGTTAACGGTTGGCAATCGATCATTGACACACCCTTTAGGTAACAGTTGGCAATCGGTACCACACCCTTTAGGTAAATGGTTGGCAATCGATCAGTGACACACCCTTTAGGTAACAGTAGGCAATCGGTAACACACCCTTTAGGTAAACGGTTGGCAATCGGTAAAACACCCTTCAGGCAAACACTTGGCAGTCGGTAACACAACCTTTAGCTTGAGTTGTTGACTTAATAGTCGGAAACGTTTTTACGTACAAGTTCAATGTGACTTTGTCTTTTGACCCTTAAATCCAGAGATTTTTTTGGCTTATTTTATAGCCGTTAATGGGTCATATTCCCAATTGAATGTTACAAAATAAAAATATTGAATAAAAAATTCTAAAATCTTTGAAAATAAGGGCTCCTCTGCATTAATATGCTTAAATGTTTGAAGATGCCATCCTATACAGTGATTTTTGCATTCATTTTATCACTGCAAAATTTCAGTCATGCATTTTTTCCCAATTTTTAACAAAATATCACTAAAATTCTCAATTCCATAGGTATGGGTCATGTTCCCAAAATCCTGGAAAAATCCCTGAAATCAAAAGGGGTTATTTACTGACCAAGACTAGCACCGGTAAAGAGTCCATGAGTTTTTGAGATATTGATCAGAAACCGTTTTTATAAGGTCATTGTGATCGTGACCTCTGATCCCTTGACTTAAAAATCTGTTGAAGTCATCTTCTGACCGGAAGCAGTGCACTTATAAAGTTTGGAGGTCAAGGGAACATTGGTTGTTGAGTAATTGATAGGAAACTGTTTTGACATACAAGGTCAATGTGACCATAACCTTTGACCCCTGACCCAAAAATTAAAAGAGGTCATGTTCTGGCAAATACACTTATGCAGTTTTAGGGCCAAGGACCCTAGGGTTGTCAAGTTATTGATCGAAATCTGTTTTTTCCTACAAGGTCAATATGACATTGACCTTTGACCTTTTGACCCCAAAATCAACAGGATTCATCTACTGCAATAGCAATCTAAGAAAAGAATTCAAACACATTTCTGTGAACCTTATCTACCAAAAGTCATCATCTTCATCATCATCGTCATCATCACCATCGTCGTCGTCATCAGAAACATCAACATCAACATCAAAAGAATCAGAGTCAATCGCTTAATTAAGCTTTCTTATTAATGAAAGAATGGTCTTTAAACTTTGATACATTAATTATGTTGAATGTTCCTTCAAGTTGACAACATTGACTTTGATTATTAGTCATTAACGAAATTGACCTTTAAGGTTGAATTATTGAATGTTGTTGATTTTTCGCTGTAACTGTATATAACTTTTATTAATGACTTCATATTTAAACAAATCATCATTAAGGAAAAGACCTTGATGAAAATTAAACTAACCTTGACCTGTACTCTAAATTGAAATTGAACTTGAAAGTATGATAATTGAATTTTCGCTATTTTTATGTTACTGCAGCATCTGCGATGTGGTTGCATATAGCGATTCATCTGTGTGTGTGTGTGTGCGTGCGCATGCATGAGCGTTTGCGTTTGGGTGCGTGTGTGCGCATGCGCGTGTGCGTTTGTGTTCTATAGATTATATAATGAGGTAAAGGGAATCCAAAGCTGTTTCCATGCAGCAATTTGGTTGCCATGTCATTATTAGAAAAAATAAAAGTATCTTCTTCTTAAGACCCACAAGGCCTAGAGCTTGATATTTTGCATAAGGCATAGTCTATCTACCAAGATTATTCAAATAAAAGCACTGACGTAAAAATTGACTGTGCCCCGGTAGTCATTGTTTTCCATTATGTACATATTAAAAGTATACAAATATCTAAAGACATATCTTTAATATGTCTTAAGGTTCAAGGCTAAGAGCTTTGATGTTTGGTATATCATCTAAAGGTCCTGTACCAAAAGTGTCAAAATTGGTGCCACCCGTGGTCTTATCCTTATATGTATTTAGTAAAAACTTAAATATTTTTCGTCGAATTGACAAAAGTTAAATTTAGATATTTGGTATGAAACATTATGTAATGAAACTATACCAAGATTGTTAAAATAATAGCTCTTAGGTCAAAATTGGCCCCGCCTCGAGGGTCATTGATATTCATTATGTACATGTAGTGAAAACTTTAATAAAATTGTCTAAAGGGAAACAACTGATATAAGAGTGTTTTTAATACATGTTATGCATTTTTTTCTATAAATAGGTCCAATAACTCGGAGTTAGTATAAAGGTTATGACCTTTAGCAGCTTTTCAGAGATATTTCTGAAATGAAATTACTAGAGGTCATCGGTGGTTCTACTCAGGTGCCCGTTTGTGCCTGAAATAATGCATGGAAGGGCACCTGAGGTCTTCCTCCACCAGTAAAGCTGGAACGTCACCATATGACCTATAATGTGTCAGTGTGACGTTAAACCCAAACAAACAAACAAACAAACAAACTAGAGGTCATATATGGCCACTATCAAGAGAAATGCGAGATTTGCAGGGAGCACATTATAAGGAAATTATGATTCACACCATTTTTAAATTTGGTAATGTTTTTTTTAAAGTTTTTAGAAATCTGAAGAAAAAAGTAATTGTACCTGTATTTCTAGTTTAATACAGCTATGGAATGCAGTACATACCTATTTTTATGCCCCCGCCATGTAATGGCCGGGGCATATAGTGTTACCCTGCTCCGTCATTACGTCCTTCTGTCCTTCCATCCTTCCGTCCTTCAGTCATTCTGTCATTCCGTCATCATCAGTTTCCGTTCATTATCTTAAGAACGGTTGCACACATTCAACTCAAATTTGACATATGGATATATCCTGAGAAAATACAGGTCAAGTTCGAATTTGGTCATGGTTCGATGATTTTTGGCAGAGTTATGCCCCTTTTACTTTGAAAATAAAATGAAATACCAGTTTCCGTTCATTAGCTCCCCAACGGTACAACACATTCAACTCAAACTTGACATATGGATATGTCATGAGAAAATAGAGGTCAAGTTCGAATTTGGTCATGGTTTAATGATTTTTGGCAGAGTTATGCCCCTTTTACTTTGAAAATAATATGAAATTTTCAGTTTCCGTTCATTATCTCCCCAATAGTACAACACATTCAATTCAAACTTGACATACGGATGCGTCAAAGAAATGCTCAGGTCAAGTTCAAATTTGGTCATGGTTCAATGATTTTTGGCAGAGTTATGCCCCTTTCACTTTGAAAGTAATATGAAATTTTCAGTTTCCGTTTAATATTTTTATCTCCTCAATGGTACAACACATTCAACTCAAATTTGACATATGGATATGTTTTTGGAATGCCCAGGCCAAGTTCGAATTTGGTCATGGTTCAATGATTTTTGGCAGACTAATGCCCCTTTCACTTTGAAAATAATATGAAATTTACAGTTTCTGTTCATTATCTAATCAACAGTGTTACATATTCAACTTAAATTTGACATATAGATATGTCAAAGGAATGGGCAGGTCAAGTTGAAATTTGGTCATGGTTTGATGATTTTTTGGCAGAGTTATGTCCCTTTCACTTTGAAAATAATATAGAGACATCTTAGGAATAAACAGTTTAAGTTTTAATTTGGTTGTGGTTCAATGATTTTAGACAAACTTATCTTTCCTGAACGTTGGAAAAATTTAGAACTTTCAGTTTCAGCACTCATACTTTTAGCCATTATTTTGGCTACAAATATGCAATATGCTATTTTTAAAAGGTTAAGACTGAATAATTTCAGTGCCTTGAACAGTGTATGAAAATGGTTTGTGTTACCATTGAAAAGTTTTAAGGGCTTTGTACTTAAAATGAAAAAAAAATTAATGCACCATCTTAAATTTTGGCTGCATGCGGGGGCATCCGTGGCATGATGGCACATTTCTAGTTTTGTCAATTACAATTGTTTTATTTCTAAATAATTCATTGCACTATGGCCTTCGTATGTTAAAATAAGACACATCTGCATATTGTCATTCATTTGACATGCTGAATAATGAACTTGACCCCCAAAATTCACTGGACACTAGTACTGCTTTCTGGCAAATTTCAATTGTATGGCAACGAAAATAAAATCTACTTCTTTTGTATTAATTCGGTTGCATAGCATTTTATTTCACAAATACAACCTTGTTCCTGTTGTCTGCTGTTACTTTGTTATTGGTTATATGAAATATTTTTATATTTGGACTTCAATACTTTTTGCTCAAAACTTTGCAGAAAGTTGAGCTGACCTTGAGTGTAAAGGCTATTTTGCTAAGATCAAATTATTGAACTTGGCAAAAAATGAATTGTCATATCTTTGTTATTAGGTATAGATGTGATTCATTCTTGGTCAAAACAACCAACATGTTGGAAGATTCAAGTATGACTTTTACCATTAAGGTCAAATTATTAAAGTTTGAATTTTATTGAATATTTTCGTTTTTTTTGTATTCAGTTTATTATTTGACAGAAGCCAAAAGTCCCTCCCGTCTTGCAATGGCTTTTGTAAGAAATGTGAATTTATTTGTATATTTTTAAATTCAAAAGTGGTTTTTACTTGAACCTTGAAAAAAGGTTAAATACCAGTAAACCTAATGATTAATTGAATTTTAAGGAAAAAGTACAGGATCACCTAAAGCAACTTTCGTTTGTTCAGTGCTGACTTTTTTTATACAAGCCTTGTAGACATTTTTTTAAACATGCTTTATTTTGTTTTGCAATGAAAACTATTTCAATTTCTGGAATTCGGGTATAAATTGCCGTCAGTGAAAGTTTTATTTTCATTTAGACTGGATGATCATACTTTAAGCTGAAATATCGTAGTTATATCAATTGGATGTCTGACTAACATATCCGTATTGTTTTGGATGAAATGTTTTTCTCTTGCTGGAATAATTTAGGTACAATTTCACTGCTATGCCTTCATTTATATGATAGGAGTATATATAGATATAAACATTACTTTGATTTAAATATATGATGTATATTCTAGGTATACAAACTGGCTCCCAGATTCAATTCGGTTTGGTGTATTTAGTTATTGGCTTGGAAACTGTGCTGGTATTAATAAATGGTCTAGCCGCTTCTCAGCAGTTCCTGCCTTGAACAACTTTCAGTGGCTTGATATGAAATGCAGTTACACGATATACTTCATCTGCAAGAAAAATGGAACGAGTAATTTCTTAATGACTATTTTTTCAGCTTTCTTTTTTACTAACAGAACAGTGGGTCTATTGTCAACCCAAATCGTTGGTGTCGTTGCTTAAAGAGTATGGGTCTTGCAATTATATATATCTGTTTAACTTTTATTAGTAAATTGAATAGTTTCCACTTTCTCAAATAGCAATGACATGCCAGCTAATGATTTTACATTAACAAAAGTTAAACTGCTTTTACTTTTGTTTTGTCAATTTCTCCATCTATTACTGAGCGAATGGGAAACCTTTTATTTTTAGAAGATTTGCAACTGAAATACAAAAGAATCCGCGCCGAGGACAATTTTGTTTACTAAACACCTAATTGTTAAATAACTGTTATACTTCTATTGCGAATTCTGTTAAGTGTTAAGTCCACGAATTATAAGTTTTTACCCCCCCCAAAGTAAGAAGGTATATAGCTTATGAACTGTTCGTCTGTCCTTATGATTTCCATTCTATAACTTTGTCATTTATAGATAGCTTTAAAATTTTTGTATGAATGTGAAGCATAGTGAGACAATGTGTTATGTGCAATATCTACGTTTGAAGGTCAAGGTCATACACTGACTACAAATGTCGCAGCTCAAACGAAACAAAGGGCTCGTTGACTCTGAGTTCTGGACCTGGGGTAGAGGGGTCCGTAAAAAGACAAGTATGCGCTACTCAAAATATTTATTCTTCACTTTAACAAAACCGTGGCCTGCGCCAACAATTTCTCAATTCAAGTGCAAATGCGTTGTGCAGATTAGCGGGGTAATTGAAATATTAGCGAGAAAAGTTAATCGAAGATATTGAAAAGGTTATAAAGTACTATTATGTATAGGTAACGGCTATTGGATATGAGCTATGGGTATATGAATTAAAGAAATAACTACGGAAAACAGTAAGGGACATGGACAATAACATATAAATATACAGAAACATGCATGGTCACGAACAGACCAAAAATATACAGCACTTGGCAATACGGACAATGTATACTTGACCCTGTGACACAAAGATAAAATACACTGATGTTCGTATCTGATCAACAATTCTGTCATTTAAAGATCGATTAAAAAAATTGTTATGTATATATCTGCTGAACAAAACAGCAATTGTGTCGTGCGCAAAAATCGGGTCCTCATCTCAAAGGTCAAGGTCACTCTTGTAGATCAAGTCATGAAATGAATTGTTATAAAAGTGCACTAATGTTTATATCAGGCCAACAATTCTGTCATTCCTGAATTGACATAATGTCGATGTGTCGCGCGCATGAATATGATCATCACCTCAACGGTCAAGGTTACTCTTAGATTTAAAGTCATGATATGAAATATCAAATGCAATGATGTTCGTGTCGGTTCAATAATTCTGTCATTCCTGGATGGGAAGATGTTTGTAAGACATAATGATATTGTGTCGGACATAAGGGTCACATAGGTCTTCAGGTCCAAGGTCAAGGTCACACATGTATGTCAAACTTGATAATTGTGAATAGATTTTCTTTTGTACATACTAAGCTTTGTCATTCATGGATGAACTTTGAAATAATCATGCACAAATATGTAAGCTCAGCATGTCTATTTCATACTTCAATGACAAAAATCATGTTATGACAGTGCATTACGTAATTTTCATGCATTGGCGAACCCGTAAAGGGGTCTTCTCCTTTATCAAGATGATCATTTTATTTGAATTTTTGTTTTTACACACATCACGCAGACAAGACAACAATAGATACTACAAAGTTACATAATTAACGAAACTATCTGGATAGAATGATAAATAAACTTTATCTGTAGTGGGACAGCTTATATTATTGCAAATATTAAAATGATGTTCCAACAAAAAGAACTTTTAAAATTACAATACATAAACAAGGTCAAGCATAGGAACCCTGATTTTAAGCATTCATTAAATGACAATGAAAAGAATGTACGGTGTACAAGAATATAGAAACATAAACAAATAGTTTCTCATAATATGCGCCAAATAATAATAATAAAAAAATTCATAAATGAAAGACAACTATTAATGTACGATTTTGACAGCATAACATTCACCTTTTTACCCTGTTCATCTGGTCTTTGCTTGTGACAAGTTTTGCCACAGAAGTTATTTCAAAAACCATTTATGTATGACAGAATTCAGGAATGGATATAACCATCGATGTACTAAATTATTGAAACAATAAACATTAAAAGTCATAATGTGACCTTAATCGTTAAACTACAATTTCATCACAAATTGTTTTTTAAGCCAAGCTTTTTACAAAATCTATGAATGTCAAAAAACATCAATATCTAGAGAACCCTTTAAGGCCTCGCTATCATACATCATCGGGTGATCGATTAAGAGGCAGAAGACATATCTTAATGGAGAGTCATCGAAATTTATGTGTATTTCCAGAAAAAAACCCAACTCCATACAACTAAGACATTAACAGTTTATTATGCCCCCGCCATATAATGGCAGGGGCATATAGTGTTACCCTGTTCCGTCATTCCGTCATTCCGTCCTTCCGTCCTTCCGTCATCATCAGTTTCCGTTCATTATCTTAATAACCCTTGCACATATTGAACTCAAATTTGACATATGGATATGTCATTAGGAAATACAGGTCAAGTTCGAAATTGGTCATGGTTCGATGATTTTTGGCAGAGTTATGCCCCTTTTACATTGAAAATAATATGAAATTTTCAGTTTCCATTCATTATCTCCCAAACGGTTCAAAACATTCAATTCAAAATTGACATATGGATATGTCATGAGAAAATACAGGTCAAGTTTGAAATTGGTCATGGTTCGATGATTTTTGGCAGAGTTATGCCCCTTTTACTTTGAAAATAATATGAAATTTTCAGTTTCCGTTCATTATCTCCCTAACGGTACAACACATTCAACTCAAACTTGACATATTGATATGTCATGAGAAAATACAGGCCAAGTTCAAATTTGGTCATGGTTCGATGATTTTTGGCAGAGTTATGCCCCTTTTACTTTGAAAATAATATGAAATTTTCAGTTTCCATTCATTAACTCCCCAATGGTACAACACATTCAACTCAAACTTGACATATGGATACGTCAAAGGAATGCACAGGTCAAGTACAAATTTGGTAATGGTTCAATGATTTTTGGCAGAGTTATGCCCCTTTCACTTTGAAAATAATGAAATTTTCAGTTTCAGTTTATTATCTCCCCAATCGTACAACACATTTAGCTCAAACTTGACATATCGATATGTCAAAGGAATGCGCAGGTCAAGTTCAAATTTGGTCATGGTTCGATGATTTTTGGCAGAGTTATGCCCCTTTTACTTTGAAAATAATATGAAATTTTCAGTTTCTGTTTATTATCTCCCCAACAGTATTAAACATTCAACTCAAATTTGACATATTGATACGTCAAAGGAATGCGCAGGTCAATTTCAAATTTGGTCATGGTTCGATGATTTTTGGCAGAGTTATGCCCCTTTCACTTTAAAAATAATATGAAATTTTCAGTTTCCGTTTATTATCTCCCCAACAATATTACACTTTCAACTCAAATTTGACATATGGATATGTTTTTGGAATGCGCAAACCAAGTTCGAATCTGATCATGGTTCAATGATTTTTGGCAGAGTAATGCCCCTTTCACTTTGAAAATGATATGAAATTTACAGTTTCTGTTCATAATCAACCCAACAGTGTTACATATTCAACTAAAAATTGACATATGGATATGTTAAAGGAATGCGCAGGTCAAGTTGGAATTTGGTCATGGTTCGATGATTTTTTGGCAGAGTTATGTCCCTTTCACCTTGAAAATAATATAGATACATCTTAGGAATAAGCAGTTTAAGTTTGAATTTGGTCGTGGTTCAATGATTTTAGACAAACTTATCTTTCCTGAATGTTGGAAAAATTTTGAACTTTCAGTTTCAGCACTCATACTTTTGTGGAAATGTATATAGCCATTATGTTGGCTACAAATATGCAATATGCTGTTTTTAAAAGGTTAAGACTGAATAATTTCAGTGCCTTGAACATTGTATAAAAATGGTTAAGACTGAATAATTTCAGTGCCTTGAACATTTTATAAAAATGGTTTGTGTTAACATTGAAAAGTTTTAAGGGCTTTGAACTTAGAATGAAAAAAATAATTTGTGCAAACAAATTTGGAACTAAATATTATAACATTTGAAATTTTGGCTGCATGCGGGGGCATCCGTGGCATGATGACACATTTCTAGTGTAATTTATATTTGTTTTTGTCCAAAACTAATTGTAATTGAAGAAAAGGTCAATACAATAATGTAAGCTTGAATATAGAAATTAACTCCAGTTTCAATTTAAAAATGCATTTTAATCCCCTCCTGCATAGCAGAATTCATGTCCTCTCTATAACTTTTAAACCGCTGATTTTTTAAAAAAAATTCTTGGCACAAGTGATTTCCATCATGAGACGATGTGCATAGCATAATAATTGGGTTGCTATCGCCAAGGTCAATGTCACACTATAAGGTCAAGTATTAAAAAGTCTTCATTTCATGTCTGCTTCATCTTTTTTAAACCACTGAAATTTGTTTTGAAATAACTTAGCACAAGTGATCCCCATTATAAGGCGATGTGCAGAGCATAATAATTGGGTTGCTATCAGCAAGGTCAAGGTCACAATTAAGTGTCAAGTGTTAAAAGTGTACATTTCATATCCGCCCCATTATTTTTATGCCCCCGGGCATATAGTAATTGAACCGTCCGTCTGTCCGTACGAGGTTAACCTAGAACGGCAAGTTGTATTTTTCTTAAGTTCTACCTGTACCAATGGCTTCTAAGTTTACACACTTACTAATCAGTACAAAGTACTTGATCTGGGCAAGTTACATAACTCTGGCTTTCATATTTACCAAGTTATTGCGCTTTTCAGCACTTAGAAAATGAATAATGGTTAACCTAAAACGGCAAGTTGGAAATATCTTAAGTTCTATCTATACTAATGGCTTTATTATTTCCACACTTACTTATCAATACAAAGTTCATGATATTGCCAAGTTATATAACTGTGTCATCCATATTTCCCAGTTATTTCCCTTTTTTCACTTTGAAAATAGGGCCTTGTCTGGTTAACCTATTTCGGCAAGTTGGGTTTATCTTAAATTTCTCCCAATTGCTTTATTTCTTTAATGATATCTTTCATATTTAGAAGGTGGATACCTTTGATGGTCCTCTAATTTTTTGTGGAGTAAGCGGGCTCTAGGTTTAAGGTCAAGGTCACTGGTTTAAAAAATAAATATAAACATTTTTGTTCATACAGCCTTTATTTTTTAGTTGATGTCTTAGTTTAATACAAACATGCCAAGGGAGGTCCTCCTTCTTTGGGTGTAGTGAGGGGTCATTTGGGTCAAGGTCAATGTTACCAATGTCAAGGTCACCAATGTTAGATAGATTTTTACATTTTTACAGGTGTATTGACCTAATTCTATAGACAAATGTTAATTATAATTGATAGAAACATAAACTTTGATGGAGTTAGTGGTCAGTTGGGTCAAGGTCACCAGTGCTTAAAATAGATTTTTACACATTTGCTCATACAGCCTTAATTAAGTGACAGGTATATTTTATATTTGGTAGGAGGATAACTTACATGGATACATCCTTTTGATTGGGGTAGGGATCGGTGGGTCAAGGTCACTTGTGCTAAAAATAGATTTTTACACTTTTGCCCATACAGCTTTTATTTATTGACAGATGTATTTCATATTTGGCAGGAAGATAACTTGCACAGTATTCTTTCTTTGGATGGAGTAAGGGGTCAGTTGAGTCAAGGTCACCAGTGCTAAAAATAGATTTTTACACTTTTGCCCATACAGCCTTTATTTATTGACAGATGTATTTCATATTTGGTAGGAAGATAACTTACATGGTATTCTTCGTTTGGATAGAGTTAGGGGTCAGTTTGGTCAAGGTCACCAGTGCTCAAAATAGATTTTTACACTTTTGCACATACAGCCTTAATTTGATGACAGATGCATTTCATATTTGGTAGGAAGATAACTTGCATGATGTTGAACATTTTTCAACTTCACAAGTCAGAGCAATGACTTGGCAACTTATATTTTTCACAATTACAAAATGCCATGACTTTGTCAAGCTATATAACTTGTGTTTACAATTTTTTGGCAATTTTTCTGTCCATAACTGAGTGAATAGGTAAACATTTTATTAAATATTGCTACTGACAAGAATCTGAGCCGGGGGCATTTGTGTTTAACAAACACGTTCTTGTTAAACCTCTGAATTTGTTTTTAAATAACTTGCCACAAGTGATCACAAATATGAGACGATGTGCAATGCGCAAAAAAAACGGATGAAACCCCCAGGTCAAGGTCACACTTAAAGACACACATAATTACTATCACGAGACTAATATGTTTAACATATACATGGCACAACATCAAGGTAATGGTCTGTTAAATGTCCACAATCATGTCTGCTGCAGAAGGGGATTAAGCTGTCCTTCAGATTGCCTTGTTTTTATTTGAAAAATATACAATGTTTCGACTAAAAAGCTTCTTCAGGTATACTTTGTTTACAGGAAATGACGGCAACGTCACATGACGTCAAGGCCAACGACGTTAAAATGTAATGCCTAATTTGGCGTACAAATGTAATATGCAGAATATTAATAAAGATACAAAAACACTGGTGAAGATGCTGTAAAAAGCAATGTAAAAATAGAACACCAGCATAAACTACATATTGACATGAAATGAGTTTCAAGCCATAAGCAAATATTAGAAAAAAAAAAACAAACAAAAAAATAACAACAACATATATGTTGTTATTTGATTAATTCGTCTGTATCGTTTAGCCTGACTAAAAGGATGGCATAAAGAAAATTATATATATTGATGGACATTTGTTATCCCCCGCCGAAAATTTTCGGCGGAGGATATAGAAATAATCTCCGTCCGTCCGTCCATCCGTCCGACCTTCCGTCCGTCCGTCCGAAATTTTTGTCCGGAGCATATCTCTAAAAGTATTTGAGTTATAAACTTGAAACTTCATAGGTGGATAGACCTCATTGAGGAGGAGTGCAGTGCACAAGAATGATAACTCTACCTTGCATGATTTTTGAGTTATCCCCCTTTGTTATTTTTCAAAATTGATTTTTGTCCAGAGCATAACTCCAAAAGCCTATGAGATATTAACATGAAACTTCATAGGTGCATAGATCTCACTCAGGAGGTGTGCAGTGCACAAGAATGATAACTCTTCCTTTCATAATTTTTGAGTTATTGCCCTTTGTTATTTTTCATACCTAATTTTTACCTGAGTGGAGCATAACTCAAAAAGTGTTTGAGATATCAACATGAAATGTCATAGAAGGATAGATCTTATTGAGGAGGAATGTTGTGCACAAGAATGATAACTCTTCCCTATACAATTTTTGAGTTATTGCCCTTTGTTGTTTTTTTCATGCTATTTTGTCCAGAGCTTATCTCAAAAATTATTTGAGGTATCAACTTAAAACTTCATAGGTGGATGGATCTCATTGAGGAGGAGTGCAGTGCTAAAGAATGATAACTCTGCCCTGCATTATTTTTGAGTTATTGCCCTTTGTTATTTTTCAAAATTAATTTTTGTCCAGAGCATAACTCAAAAAGCCTTTGAGATATCAAAATGAAACTTCATAGGTGCATAGATCTCACTCAGGAGGTGTGCAGTGCACAAGAATGATAACTGTACCTTTTACAATATTTGAGTTATTGCCCTTTGTTATTTTTCATACTTAATTTTTCAATTCAATTTTGTTCTCAAAAAGTATTTGAGGTATCAACTTGAAACTTCATAGGTGGATAGATTGTACTGAGGAGGGATGCAGCACACAAGAATGATAACCTACCCTGCATTATTTTTCAATTATTGCCCTTTGTTATTTTCAGCCATCAGTATTCACATAGGTTTCAAATCTGTAATCACTATAGCCATCAGTTTTCTTACCAAAAGACCTCTTAAAATGGAATTATTCTGCTCTACTACATATACATTCTTCCAATGAGCAAACACATTCGGCGGGGGATGGCCATGTTGACATGGCTCTTGTTATTTTTTCATGGACACTAGTTTCAATTTGACAGTTTTCTTTCTTTTCCAATTAAATGTTGCATTTGTTTTAGAAATACTGAATAAATCCACAAGAAAATACTGACTGATACATAATAGATGAAAAAGTAGGTCACTGGAGCTAAAAATAGGAAAACCTTGTTAACACTCTAGCGGTCACATTTTTGCCTCAATCATCATCAAACTTGGTCAGGATGCTTGTCTAGGTGATAGCCCGGATGAGTTTGAACATGGGTCATCATGGATGAAAAAGTAGGTCACTGGAGCTAAAAATAGAAAATCTTTGTTAACACACTAGCGGTCACATTTTTGCCTCAATCATCATCAAACTTGGTCAGTATGCTTGTCTAGGTGATAGCTTGCATGAGTTCGAACATGGGTCATCTCAGATGAAAAACTAGGTCACCGGAGCTAAAAAACCTTGTTAACACTCAAGCGGTCACATTTTTGTCTCAATCATCATCAAACTTGGTAAGGATGTTTGTCTAGTTGATAGCTTGGATGAGTTCGAACATTGGTCATCTCAGATGAAAAACTAGGTCACCGGAGCTAAAGAATAGAAAAATCTTGTTAACACTCTAGTGGCTACTGTTTTGATCCAAATATCCTGTTAATTGGTCTGAAAGATTGTTTTGATGATTTCTAAGTCAAGTTCGAACATGGGTCAACTTGGATGAAAAACTAGGTCACACCGCCCAAATATGGAAAAACCTTGTTAACATTCTAGTGGTCACATTTTCGACTCAATTATCATCAAACTTGGTCAGGATGCTTGTCTAGGTAATTGCTCGGATGAGTTCGAAATCGCATATGAAACTAGGTCACCGAAGCTAAAAATAGAAAAATCTTGATAACACTCTAGTTGCTACTGTTTCGATCCAAGTATCCTGGAAATTGGTCTGAAAGTTTGTTTTGATGATTTCTAGGTCAAGTTTGAATATGGGTCACCTGGGTAAAAAACTAGGTCACACTGCTCAAATATGGATAATCCTTGTTAACACTGTAGTGGTCACATTTTTGACTCACCTGTCATGAGACTTGGTCAGAATGCTTGTCTAGGTAATTGTTTGGATGAGTTTGATGGGTCAGGTGAGCGATCTAGGGCCATCATGGCCCTCTTGTTTATGGACAGGCCTATGTGTCTTTCATATTTGGTAGGGAAATATCTTGCATAGTTTTTGGATTGAGTAAGGGGCCATCGGGTCAAGGTCAAGAAGGCCAAAAAATGGATTCTTTTTACATTGGCTTATACAGCTCTTATTTATAGTCTGAAGTTTTTCATATTTGAAGGAAACATACTTTGGAAATTCCAGTGCTGGGAGTCACAAAGTCACTGTCACTTCTGATGACAATAGGTTTTTTTTTACACTTTTTACAGCCTTTGTATTATTTTTTGTACCAATGTCAGACATTTACAAGGAACATACCTAAGGCGGTCCTTTAAGTTCGGATGAAGTTTGGGTTTGCTGGGTTCAAGGTAAAGTCTTGCATTTACATGTATATATTTGATAACGTTGAACATTTTTTTCAATTTCATCACGAGTCATAACATTGACTTGCTAACTTATATTTTTCACAATTACACAACGCCATGACTCAAGTAATATACACTATATAGCAAACTGTGGAAACAATTTTTTGGCAATTTTATGAACTGAGTGAATGGTAGAATATTTTTGGAAATATTGCTACTCACAAGAATCTGAGCCGGGGCATTTGTGTTTAAAAACACTTTCTTGTTTAATTTTATTCTTTTGCTCATTCAGCTTTTTGAATAATGTGCCCTCTTTGAATGAAATTGGGTTTATTGTTTTGCAAATGTCAGTTGGTCTATTGGTATGTCTGTCGGTCTTAAGAAGATTTTGTTTTTCGCTAATACCTAAAAGAATCATTGGCAGCATAGCCTGCAAACTTTTAAGCATGATCGCTCTTTTTCTGGAAAATACTTCTTGTTTTGGGGTGAGATGCGTGAACGGTCATGATCAAAGTGTTTTTGAATGTGGTTATAGTTTCCGTTTAATAACTTAACACCATTTCACTTAGAGCCTTCACACTTCACAAGATAATCAACCTCTTTTAATAAAAGACCCTTTTGTGCCAATGTGTGAAAAGTCATAATCACTGTAGCCTTGAATTGTTGAACAATTTCCACTCAGTAACTTGAGAACGATTTAAACAATACCCTTAAATATGTTCAAGCTTTAAAGTCAAGTACTAAAATACCCCTTTTTATGTTTCGCCTAAAAATCGAGAAGCATAAATTCATGTAGTCGCCTCTTCGTCCTTCCAAAGTTCCGTTGCTCCGTCACTCTTATCCTAAATTTTCATCTGTCAACTTCATTTGCTTTCCGATATATTTCATATTTGATGCCTTGGATGGTTTTATAATTTTAGATTTTTCACATCTTTGCTCAGATTTTTTGACCGAAAGATCTCTTTCATATTTGATAGAATACAGTCATTATTTGTTGACGTACCTCTTTCTTAGTTGGTATGACACACATTGGATAGTCCTCTTCTTTTGTATGTAGTACAAGGTCACTGGGATAAAGGTCAAGCTAACCAGTGCTAAAATAAATTATTACACTTTTGCTAATATACAGCCTTTATTCATTTGCGGATCTCTTTCATGTTTTGATGAGAAAATACTTTGGATGGTCCTCTGTTTTTGGATGGAGTTTGTAAGCGAACATATTTGTTTACATTTTTGTTCATTATGATGGCTTTCATATTTGTAAAGTAAATACCGGTACTTATTTGTTTGGGAAACTGGGTTCAAGGTTAAGGTCACTTGTGATAAAATTACACTTTTCTTGTAAGAACGAAATTTCAGGATTTCAGGGCACATTTATTAAAACTGGATAATGACAGCTTATTACCTGATTCCGAGTTCATTTCTGGTTTTGGTGTGGATAACATAACTCGACATTATGCTGTGTCAATATTCGATCAAACAGCAACTAAAAATTCACTCTCCAAGAACGAGCAGCAAAGTCAATACAGAGCAGTTTCAGATGTTTTCTTACCTTTTTAAGCTCACCTGAGGATAATGTTCTCAAGTTGAGTTTTTGTGGTTGCCCATTGTCCATTGTCTGTCCGTCCGGATGTGCTTCCGTGCGTCAACAACTTCTTTATATAACTTCTCCTTCTCCTCCTAAACCACTTGACCAAAACTAAATAACCTTCAATATCATCCTAATGAAAAATGTTATTCCACTAATTTTATTAAGAAACAAAACATACTATTCAACTTAAAATCCACTTAAGCAAAATGATTGTTTCTACTCCAAATTTATTAGATACATTTGTATATTGTGTTAAAAAGTTACCTTACCCCACCCATTTTAACAGGTGTTTGACAATTTTCTTACTTAGAGAGCCTTATTAAAGCAATCCCATCATCAATTTAATAATTAAAATTAAACACTTTTTCCTTCTCAAAAGGGATATGAGGGATTTTAGTTTATGCTTAAAGAAAAAGAAAAAAAGAAAAAAGTTGACCCATCCAGGGTTTAAACCAACGGCCCTAAAAGTTTCCTTGTAGGGCTTATATAACAGTAGTTCGTCCCTGTTTAAATCCTCTTCATAGCTGAGGTAATACATAGGGGCTGACTGATTGTACTATTTTTATATTAGCACCAACATGGCAAACAACATCAAAGGAATTTCCGTGCACTCAGTACTGAAACTTTTAATCAAGCAATATTCTGAAAAATGTGATAACTCACCTTAATTTATAACAAGAAAAGCTGCATGAAATACAAACAAAATACAGTTGACTGACCGTATGGATAATTGATGAAATGTATAAAAGTTCTTACATTTAAAGCCAATGATTAAAACCAGACATGTCTGCTATCTTAAAATCTTAAGCTTTGTGTGGGAGCAAGAGTGATGATCAATAAAATGTTGATGCTGGAAATAGAGTGGTTGATAGGAATCTTATAAGCATTCTGGAAGTTAAAAATGACACAACTATTATAATGATGAAATTAAGTTTTGAAACACGTTCTTAGTACCCTGAAATAAGACGGAATTATCACGGTGTGTGCCAAATGTAGAGACAAAGCTACTTCTCATATTGGTCGTTACACAAAGGGATGTCAAGTCCTTTACCAACAGTTTCCTCTTCGATTGTCCTTTGCATGCACAGTTCATAAAACTCAGGGTATGAAAATAAGTCAAGCTGTCGTCAATGTGAAATGAAATAGATCGCCCTTATTGAGTAGAAATCCCCAGTTTTTATAGTGCCAATGTGTGAAGTTAAAGGTCAAAGTGACACTGATTAAGAAAACCATTTACGTTCATTTACTTTAGAGCCATTTGAACCTTGTCTCCCACTTCAAATGCTGATCAGAAGACCCATGTTGTTCTTGGTGCAGATGCTGAAAGTCAATTTCGCATTGACCTTAAATGTGTAAACAAAAGAAGGAAATGAAACATTTTTTGGGGGCATCGATGCATAAAGCTCAAATTGTTACATGTACACTGAATGTGCACTCAAATAACAACAGCAAATGTCGATGTTTGTTAGTTTATAAAAAGAACACAGTCATGTTATATCTATTCTATGTATACTTAATATATTGGCCGGTATCTTCCCTATTTACTAGGTAGATAGATACCTATGGTGGTTCTCTTACGTGGCATTGAGTAAAGGGTCATTGTGGTGAAGGTCATTAGTGCTTAAATAGATTTAATAAAAAATAGAGATATATTGCCTTAATTCTTTGTATTCTTAATTCTTATTCTTTGTAATAACCTTAATACAACAAATATACTTTTAACGGAAATAATCTAAGCAGGTAAATTAGAACAAAACAGTATTCACTATAAAACTGCCTTTAAGAATGCGAATTTTATAATTCATGCACTGATTGTTATTTTAGATAAAGACGAATGCGCTGATGGTATCAATCAATGTTCTTCAAATGCTAGATGTGACAATACGCCTGGCAGTTTCACATGTACCTGTGATTGGGGATTTAAGGGCGATGGGTATTCGTGTATTCGTATGTATATAAACATAAATTTCTAATTTTGACCATTTCATTCACGAACACAGTGTTTATCTTTTAAAATCAAAATGCAGTATATTACCGACGTCTTCGATTAATACCCATGTCCTTATTTCTAGTACTTCTAACCTGATGTAGATTACTAAATCTAGCATAATAAGAAACTTGATTCAAATTACATTTATATATTACACCGTTACTTTTAGCTCAGTTAGAATTACCGACGTCTTCGCTTAATACAAACGTTCTTATTTCTAGTACTTCTTAACTGAGGTAGATTCCTAAATCTAGCATTAGAAGGAACTTGTTTCATCTTACATTTATATATATACACTGTTACTTTTAGCTCAGTTAGAATACAGGTGCAATCCCGATGACAGTATAAATTTGTTCAATCTACCTGACGACGGTTACATTTTTGCCATGCAGAACGTCGCAAACGGAATTGACACACCTTGCATGGTGTCCAATCAAAATGCGACAACTGTGACACTGACAGGATGTTCAAAGGTATTATAAAGCTAAGCCTTGCATGCTATGATAATGTTAAAATGAGAAAAGTTGTAATGCCTTTCTAGCTTGTGTGAGAAAGGTGCGTCCGACCATTTTTTCGTTGAACCGTTTTTTCCGCACATACTCAGTAAACTTAATGAGGTTATGATTTGTGTACAACTTGGCAGTATAATGTTAATTCCGTATATAAACTGTAATTCTGAGGTTTTAAATTGTACCCTGGGGTTAAGTCCAAGAAATCAGTGAAATAATTGTGCACCGTCTGTGAAAAGCATGAAACTTGGCATGGTGGCAGGGAATAGTATTTCAATTTCTAATAATCAGTCTGCGATCCACTTTTTAAAAATCCAAGATGACCACCAAAATCCAAGATGACCGCCAAAATGTACAATGTACATGAAGCAGATAAAATGGAGAGATTTATGGCATGACAATGATATGAATTGACATTGTAGGTCAATATAAGTAATTTCTTATAAAAATGCTCTAGTAACATCGGTGGAAAATTTAATATGGCTTCAAAATCCAAGATGACTGCAATTAAATGGTGATTTTTTGGACAAATTTCTATGATAAACATAATTCATATGAATAACACACTACATACATATAGCACACCATGAAAAACCGCTGATGGCAATGTCGGCCCCAGGTACCTTAAAATGAAAACATAGCACATAATGAAGTTAAATTTGAAACAAAACTGGTTTCTTTATACCGAAACAACATATCGTAGACGAATACTTTTATACAAGAATGACTCTAATACATGTTTTTGCGTATCAACATCGGCAGAAGTTAGATCCTGCGCCCGTACATAATGAAGGCTTTAAATAAGTCCTCGTGCTTCTGTAGATCTTACTGCACAAATAGCTTGAATTAATCTTCTATTGTATTGTATATTTAAGTGATCACAATTTCTTAGCTTATCCGAACCAAATGTTCGGTGTGAATTATACTAGTACATGTAAGTGTTGGAGGAGGTAAGGAGTTCTTCGAAATCCTGTCTCTCAATTTTTAAAAAATTTAGTTTGTAGCGCATCTTTGTGATTAAGGAGCGTGTTTTGTGCCATAGAAAACGGAATCAGGCTCTAATAATGTCATAATTGTTGTTTCGAAGAAGAGGGGGTATATTGTTTTGCTAATGTCGGTCTGTCGGTCTGTCTGTCGGTCTGTCGGTCTGTCCGTCGGTAGACCACATGGTTTCCGCTGATTATCTTGAAAAGTATTAATCACAAAGTCTTCATATTTCACTAGTAGATGACCCCTATTGATTGGTCACTAGGTCAAAGGTCAAGGTCACAGGGACCTTAAATGTCAAAATGGTTTCCGCTGATTATCTTGAAAAGTATGTATCAAAAAGTCTTCATATTTCACATAGTGATTGGACATCACTAGTAGATGACCCCTATTGATTTTGGGGTCACTAGATTAAAGGTCAAGGTCACAGCGACCTTAAAATGTCAAAATGGTTTCCGCTGATTATCTTGAAAAGTATTTATCACAAAGTCTTCATATTTCACATAGTGATTGGTCATAACTAGTAGATGACCCCTATTGATTTTGGGGTCACTAGGTCAAAGGTCAAGGTCACAGGGACCTTAAATGTCAAAATGGTTTCCGCTGATTATCTTGAAAAGTATGTATCACAAAGTCTTCATATTTCACACAGTGATTGGTCATAACTAGTAGATGACCCCTATTGATTTTGGGGTCACTAGGTCAAAGGTCAAGGTCACAGGGGCTTTAAATGTCAAAATGGTTTCCGCTGATTATCTTGAAAAGTATGTATCACAAAGTCTTCATATTTCACATAGTGATTGGTCATCACTAGTAGATGACCCCTATTGATTTTGGGGTCACTAGGTCAAAGGTCAAGGTCACAGGGACCTTAAATGTCAAAATGGTTTCCGCTGATTATCTTGAAAAGTATGTATCACAAAGTCTTCATATTTCACACAGTGATTGGTCATAACTAGTAGATGACCCCTATTGATTTTGGGGTCACTAGGTCAAAGGTCAAGGTCACAGGGGCTTTAAATGTCAAAATGGTTTCCGCTGATTATCTTGAAAAGTATGTATCACAAAGTCTTCATATTTCACATAGTGATTGGTCATCACTAGTAGATGACCCCTATTGATTTTTGGGTCAAAGGTCAAGGTCACAGGGGCCTTAAATGTCAAATGGGTTTCCGCTGATTATCTTGAAAAGTATTCATCACAAAGTCTTCATATTTTACCTAGTTATTGGTCATAAGTAGTAGATGACCTCTATTGATTTAGGGGTCATTAGGTCAAAGGTCAATGTCACATGGGCCTTAAATGTCAAAATGGTTTTCGTTGATTTTTACATGATTGAACACTTCCATGTACCCTTTTTTGGCAATTTTTTGTAATAAAATTACCAATTATGTGAGTCAATGGCTAGAAAGGGGGGTATATGTGTCGTTCGACATTATTGTTTTGATATTATATTCTTCCGTAAGATTAAACTACTATCCTCGAGTGACCAGTTTCGACGCCTATAAGGAATATTAATCCAGCGGCTTCTTAAAAAACATTTGTTCATTGAAATTACAACAGAACTGCATAAATTCAACATTCATTTAAAGATATATATTACGATTCTGCTCTTCTTTTTGTATATTTTTCCTAATCTGGCATTGTGCTAACATGTATGTAAGCGGCCATGTTATTTGAGAGTGACCTGTAACGACGCCTCTGATTGGTTGCCTTCATATAGCCTTATAAACACCCTTTTGGAATGTGTACACGTTTTAAGTTGTACACACGATGTCCACTGATATCAGCAATCTGGATCTACAAAGTAATAACTCATGAAATTGTTTTTTATCTTTAATTTACATTAAATATCATGAAATTTCAATGATCAAACATGTGTATTTACTCTTCTGGAGTACAGTGAATGCACAAAAACACATCACCCCTTCTTACTACTCTAACAGGTGTGCAATAAATTAAATGCACCCAGTGTCCACACTTAGTACACTGTACCCACTTAACAAACAAGAGAGAGGTACTCTGTCGTAGTTCTTGGGGTGTGAACAAGTTACAAACACAGCACACTTCTGTGTCCAGATCCTCTAGTGAAACATCACTGTCCATAACATCTGTGTCTTTGGGTTTACATGTTGTTGGTCTGGCAGTACCTGAAGTTCCTGGTTGTGGGTCAGATTTGTTTTTCTGAGATTTAGGCTTCTTAGCATTTTCATGTTCCCTTATCTTGTCCACCATATATGCCTCGGTTATTGGTTTACCACTGACAACACTGCTAAGGTAACGGCGTTTCTTGATGGGTGGCTTTTTTGAAGTGATGTTAGCTGCTTTTGTAGAGAAGAACTGTGATGACTCATTGGCTGGGGTACTTGAAATGTTTGCTACATCTGAGTTAGCTTCCTGTTGCAGAGCCTCTGAGGGTTTAAAGTTGGAAGGATCTGAGGGTTTAAAGTTGGAAGGATCTATAACATGTGGATTGTATGGATATATGCCAGTCTTGCGGAAAGAAGCTTGTAGATTGGTGGGCGATAGTGCCTTAGAATAGGCTGAACATCCAAGTGCGCAAACATTGTATCGTGTGTTACTTTGACCACAGTGCTCACGCATGAACTTGTGACACACAGTGTTGTAGACCCTCTCAAATGGTCCAAAACATCCTACATCAAGAGGTTGTAATACATGACTGGTATGGGCAGGAAGTATGAACAAGATGAGGTGCTGTGTCTTAGTCCAGTCAATCAAACCAAGATTTATGTGAGACTTATGTCCATCATAAAGTAAAAGTACAGGATCATCCTCAGAACGTTCAGGTAAGTATTTTATCAGATGATGTTCAATGTACCTCCGAAACACAGTGCTGTTGCTCCACCCACTCTCTGTGACGACACCATCCACTCCAGCACTTCCTCCATCCAACAGGTCAGGCCTCATTCTTGCCCCAGGAAACACAAAAAAGGGTGGTACACTATAGCCTAGGGCATTACCACAGCCTATCACAGTCACTAATGATCTTGAACCAGATGTGACTACCTGAGGCTTGAATTCACTTCCAGTAACAACTGATGGTGGTGTGTGAGAAGTGGACAAACCCTTTTCATCAATGTTATAAACTCTTTCTGGTCTTTCCTTCAGTCTGTACTTGTCCAAGATGGAACCAAGTTCTCCATAATACTTGGAGACACAATCAACAGTTGTAGCCTTCGCACGCTGAATTTCCAATCCCCGTGATTTTAAGACTTTCAGTTCAGGCCATCGTGACATGAATCCCCTGAACCATTTCAGCGAAAGTGGATGTTCAGTGTCTCTCTTACCTAGACATACCCCATATTCAGTTGCCATGTCCACAACCTCTGACCTGCTGTACCCATAACCACAGACAGACATGAACTTCAAATGTTCCACAAAATGTGCCTCTTGTTCTTGAGTAAACAAAGGTGATGGGCCAGATCTCACAGCTTCAGGGTCTACTCTACCAGAAAGTTTGTGTCTGAGGGAAGCTTCAGGAATGCCAAACTCCCTTGCAGTTGTCTTAATGGGAGCCCCAGTCAGCCTCACCTTCTCAAGTGCAGTGCCCATAGAGGTAGGAGAGTAGCACCTATACTTCCTTTGTGGAACCTGCAGAAAAGAAAAATAACGTTAACTATGATATTCAGCATAAGTTATATAGGCTACAGCTGTAACTATCCAATTAAATTTCAATTAACATACGCTATTCAATTATACTGAACAAAATGATATAACGAGTACATGGTGCTAAACAGTGATAAATACACCATTGTCATGTGATTAGTCACATGACTGTCACGTGACCTAATGAATGGAGTGAGTAGGTGTTGCAGACGGATAGTGAAAATTTTCCCACGCTCATTTTTGCAAAGATAAAGGCAAAATAAAGCACAGCTTTTTTTGCATTAGTAAAACTATAATAAAATTGATTGAAAAAGTATAGTAATGTGTTTTCTTACCTTTGCATTTCTTATTTTCCACATAATTTTCGCAAGCGATAGAAATCCGTGTTTACTACAGTGTTTATATAGTAATGACGTCATTCAAGTCGCTTATGACAATATATTGAGCAAAACAAAAATGGCGTCGAAATAGGTCAGCGTAATTTCAGGCCACCCGACGATAGCTTTCTGACTACTTCAAATTTCGGGGCTGCGTTCAAGGGGCAACGCTCTCCCTTGTTCATTTCTTCCTTTTATATTTGATTGCAGTTGAAAAGCCAGATAAAGCCTTTCATAAGCAGACGTTTTCCTGATATAACAAATGGTTGCTTTTTAATCTCAGTTTTTTTTTATTTCAACATCATGGATTTTGGCGGCCATATTGAATTTACACTAACCGGATCGCAGCTTAAATAAAAAAGATTGTATTAACCAACAACTGTGCTAAGTTTCATTATTTGCACAATTCATCCTATTTTATCCACGGATTTCTTGGACTAGTTAACAAAATGTCACTACGGGATGAAAAATATCGAAAGAAGTCTAAAATATAGGTCTTGTGAAAACATCATCATCACATCTTTCCGCCATCCGTCACGAAATTGTCCTTGACGGACTTGAATGAAACAACAAAATTTAAATATTTCATTTATGAGCTTAAAGCATTACATGTTGTTACCTATACTGTGTCGGTGTGACGTAAAATCCAATCAAACAAACACATTGTTACATTATAATGAGAAGAATGCTGTCCTTAAGACTCATAACTCCCTTTTGCATTTTTTTGCGATTGACCCGTTCCAATTTTTCATATGGTTATTACAGGTATTAACTTTTATCGATGTATAGATCATAAATGTAAATAAAAGACAATGAGTCAAAACCATAACTCTCATCTGCATATTTTTCGAGTTTTTTTTATCTTCAGTTTCATGATTAATTTTATTCCAGGGTGTAAGTCATAAAGTACTGAAAATGATAATTTCAATTTTCAAAGCTATATCTATGTCATTATTGACGGAGAATGATAGATTTGGCGTTGTCCATTGGCAGTTCGTCTTTGTCTGTCCGTCTCTCCTTTGTTAAACAATGTTTACAGTTTGGAAACTTAAATTTCATATGTGGTTACTCTCATTTAGAAGACTTGCCATGCCTAAGAATCATTACCCTCGTTTGCAGATTGTGGAGTAATTGACATTTGCTCTTTTTTATACTTCATATTTGATTAAACATTAACTAAAACAAGAGGGTCATCATGGCCCTTATATCGCTCACCTGAATATAAATACTCTTAATTAAATACTTAATGAACAAGTATTATTGTAAAATGTGGAAGTTCCTGGTAGCTATAGAAAGTCAATGGTGTCCCTTTGGTTACGTTTTTATGTGTAAGCAAGTATCTCAATAACTACTGAAGGGAGTGGATTGAAACTTCACAAACTTGTTCCCTGTGATTATCTAACTTGATTTGCACACGTCCCATAACTCTAATTTGCTTTTTTGCATAATTATGCCCCCTTTTTTGGCTTAAAACTCTTTAGTTTAGTTCTTGCGTGTAAGCTAATATCTCCATAACTACTGAAGGAATGGGATTACAACTTCACACACTTGTTCTCTATGATTATCAACATGATTGGCACATGTCCCATAACTCTGATTTGCTTTTTTGTATAATTATGCTGCTTTTTTGACTTACAAATTCTTGGTTAAGGTTTTGCATGTAAGCTTAAATCTCCATAACTACTGAAGGGAATGGATTGAAACTTGACAGACTTGTTCTCTGTGATTATCTAACATGATTGGCACAAGTCCCATAACTCTGATTTACTTTTTGCATAATAATTATTATTTTTAGACTAAGAAATTCTTGAAAAAAATTTTTGCTTGTAAGCTGGTATCTCCATAAGTCGATATTTTAAGGAACATTCCTCTTAAGTGTGGATGAAATTGGCTTAGTTATTTATGAGGAGATGTCGTTCAAAGTAAAAAATTACGGCCGACCGGAAGGACGCCAGACGAATTGCGACCACAAAAGCTCACCTTGTCATTTTGTGACAAGTGAGATTAAAAGGAAAGCAGGCATTGTCTTGAAACTTTAAAGATTAAAAGATCACATTTAGGAAGAGGATAGTGTATTAAAATCATAACTTGTTTGCATTATTTTGGAGTTATTTTGCTGTTTCTATTTTTTTATGCCCCGAGCATATAGTAATTGAACTGTCTGACAGTCTGTCCGTACGATGTTAACATAAACGGCAAGTTGGATTCTTAATTTCTACCCATAATGTACAGACTTAGTAATGAATACAAAGTACATGATCTGGGCAGGTTGCATAGCTATGGCTTTCATTTTTACAAAGTTATTGCCCTTTTAATCACTTTGAAAATGAATATGAACCTAAACCGTCAAGTTGGATATATCTTAAGTTCTGTGATACTTCTATCTGTACGGATTCACGATTTCCACATCAGTCAGAGTTCATGATATTACCAAGTTATATAATTGTGCCATCCATTTTTCCAATTAATTTCCCTTTTTTTCAGTTTGAAAATAGGGTCTTGTATAGGTGTGGTGAACCTTTTCCGGCAAGTTGTATTGATCTTAAATTGCTCCTAATTAATTGATTTAATTAATGATATCTTTTATATTTAGTACGTTGATACATTTATCTTTTGTGGAGTAAGTGGTCTCTAGCGTTAATGTCAAGGTCACTGGTTTAAAAAAATAAATGTAAACAGTTTTGCTCGTATTACTTTTATTTTTAAGTTAATGTATTTTATGTTTAATACAAAAATATGCAAAGGCGGGTCCTCTTCCTTTTGGTTTAGTTAGGGGTTATTTAGGTCAAGGTCGCCAATGTGAAAATAGATTTTTACACTTTTACATTATTTTATTAAAGTGACATTATGCTCATATTTTCATAGTCAAGTTTAGCTGAATTGACTTTATAATTCAAAGATTGACTGTCAAAATGGTGTTTGACCAACAGCTGATATTTGAAAACTGATTAGGATAAAATTATATATCTGCTTAAAATTTAAAAAGACTGTCCCACTCTTTTTATAAACTAAGCATTATAGGTAAATTCTTATGGATGATAACAGACATTTCGTTTGGATCTGTGTGTTATTTATTGTTTATGTGAACTTAATTATTTAATTGAAAGGATTAATGACAAAATGAAAACTTTTTTGATCTTCACCCGTTCATTCACGATATACCCTTGGATGGGCATAATGTCACTTTAACATATGTCTTTTGTATTTTGGTTGAAACATAAAAATTGAGGCCTTCTTTGGATGGAGTAAAAAGTCAGTTGAGTCAAAGTCACCAGTGCTAAAAAAAGATGTTTACACTTTTGCTCATACAGCTTTTATTCATAATATCTTTTTTATGCTCCCCGAAAAATTTCGGGGGAGCATATAGTCGGCGTCTTGTCCGTCTGTCCGTCTGTCCATCTGTCCGTCCTTCCGTCTGTCCGCACTCACAGGAGAGTAATTATGTGGCTAGAGGGACAATAGGTAACTGTTCTTTCTCTTTGATGTCATTCATTCCGTAATGCTTTTATGTGGCTATTTTCTTTTGTGTGGCTAAAAAGAACAATAGAGAGAACAATAGAGTAGCCACATAATTACTGTCCTGTGAGAACTTCCGTCTGTCTGTCCGTTGTCTTGTCCGGAGCATAACTTGAAAACCCTTGGAGATAATTTGTTTAAACTTCATACAGTGGTAGAGGGCATTGAGGGGGAGTGCAGTGTCAAAGAACCATAACTCTATTTTGCCCGATTTTGAATTATCTCCCCTTAAAGAAAAATCTTGTCCGGGGCATAACTCTAAAACTATAAGAGATATCAACATGAAACTTTGTAAGTGAATACATCACAATGGGTAGATGTGCAGTGCATGAGAACAATAACTTTTTTTGTCCTAATTTTGGAGTTATTGCCCTTTGTTAATTTCAACACTTTGTAACTTTGTCCGGAACATAACTCTAAAACTACAAGAGATATCAAGATGAAACATTGTAGGTAGATAGATCTCATTGTGTAAAAGTGCAGTGCAAAAGAATCATAACTCTGTTAAGCCTCGTATTTGAATAATCTCCCCTTTTAGAAAAATCTTGTACTGGACATAGCTGTAAAACTATAAGAGATATCAACATGAAACTTTGTAGGTAGATATATCTCAATGGGTAGATGTGCAGTGCTTAAGAATCATAACTCTGCCTTGCCTAATTCTGGAGTTATTGCCCTTTGTTTAGTTTTACTTTTTGAAGTTGTCCGGAACATAACTCGGAAACCATGAGAGATATCAACAAGAAACATTGTAGGTTGATAGATCACAGTGATTAGAAGTGCAGTGCAAATAACAGTAACTCTGCCTTGCCTAATTTTGGAATTATTGCACTTTGAACTTTTTCCACGGACATAACTCTGAAACTACAAGAGGTGTACTTTCCTGTGTCCAAAACCTATTCGGGGAGCATTACCCGGCTCAAGCCGGGCTCTTGTCATTTTAGATAGGAATATAACATGATATTCTTCCTTTAGATCGAGGTAGGGATCAGTGTTTCAATGTCACCAGTGCTAAAATAGATTAAGTTTTACACTTTTGCCCATATAGCCTTTATATTTTGAAAGATATATTTCATGTTTGGGAGGAAGATAACTTGTATAGTCTTCTTCCTTTTGATGGATTTATGGGTCGGTTTGTTTAAGGTCACCATTGCTAAAAATAGATTTTTATTATTTTGCCCATACATCCTTTATATATTAACAGATGTATTTCATATTTGGAACCACGATAACTGACATGATATTCTTCCTTCTGATTGAGTTAGGGGTCAGTGGGTCAAGGTCAAGGCTGCCAATAATATAGTTCTACACACTTTCTTATACAACCTTATTTTTTGACTGAAGTTTTTTTTATCACCCGCCGAAAAGGCGGCGGGGGATATAGAAATAGTCTCCGTCCGTCCATCCTTCCGACCTTCCGTCCGTCCGTACGTCCTTCCGTCCGACATTTTTGTCTGGAGCATATCTCAAAAAGTATTTGAGATATCAACTTGAAATTTCATAGGTGGATAGACCTCATTCAGGAGGAGTGCAGTGCACAAGAATGAAAACTCTACTCTGCATAATTTTTGAGTTATTGCCCTTCGTTATTTTTCAAAATTAATTTTTGTCCAGAGCATAACTCAAAAAGCCTTTGACATATCAACATGAAACTTCATAGGTGCACAGATCTCACTCAGGAGGTGTGCAATGCACAAGAATGATAACTCTACCTTTCTTTATTTTTGAGTTATTGCCCTTTGTTATTTTTCATACTTAATTTTTCACCTCAGTGGAGCATAACTCAAAAAGTGTTTGAGATGTCAACATGAAATGTCATAGGTGGATAGATCTTATTGAGGAGGAATGCTGTGCACAAGAATGATAACTCTTTGCTACATAATTTTTGAGTTATTGCCGTTTGTTCTTTTTCATACTATTTTGTCCTGAGCTTATCTCAAAAAGTATTTGAGGTATCAACTTGAAACTTCATAGGTGGATGGATCTCATTAAGGAGGAGTGCAGTGCTTAAGAATGATAACTCTACCCTGCATAATTTTTGAGTTATTGCACTTTGTTATTTTTCAAAATTAATTTATGTCCAGAGCATAACTCAAAAGGCCTTTGAGATATCAACATGAAACTTCATAGGTGCATAGATCTCACTCAGGAGGTGTGCAGTGCACAAGAATGATAACTCTACCTTTAATAATTTTTGTGTTATTGCCCTTTGTTATTTTTCATACTTAATTTTTCACCTGAGTGGAGCATAACTCAAAAAGTGTTTGAGATGTCAACATGAAATGTCATAGGTGGATAGATCTTATGGAATGCTGTGCGCAAGAATGATAACTCTTCCCTATATATTTTTTGAGTTATTGACGTTTGTTCTTTTTCATACTATTTTGTCCGGAGCTTATCTCAAAAGTATTTGAGGTATCAACTTGAAACTTCATAGGTGGATAAATTTTACTGAGGAGGGGTGCAGCACACAAGAATGATTACCTACCATGCATTATTTTTCAGTGATTGCCCTTTGTTATTTTCAGCCATCAGTATTCACATAGGTTTCAAATCTGTAATCACTTCAGCCATCAGTTTTCATTATCAAAAGATCTCTTAAAATGGAATTATTCTGCTCTACTACATATACATTCGTCAAATGAGCAAACACATTCGGCGGAGGATGGCCATGTTGACATGGCTCTTGTTTATGCGTAGTCTCTTCCGTTTAATTGAGTTAAGGGTCAGTTTGGTCAAGGTCACCAGTGCTAAAAAAGTGTTTTAAACTTTGCCCATAAAAGCTTTATTTATTGACAGATGCATTTCGTATTTAGCTGGCACATATCTTGCATTTTTTGGAATTTATTTGTCCATTACTGAATGAATGGTTATACATTTTTGAAATGTAGTTACTGACAAGTATCTGAGCCGTGGGCATTTGTGTTTAACATACACGTTCTTGTTTTATACTTATTTTTTTGTCCGGATTGTAACTTATAAAGCATTTGTCATTTAAATATATTAATTTGACATTTTACAGCTGTATTTACTAGTCCCCTACCTCTTTTACATGAGGGGGCTATAGGTTAATCCTTTGTCTGTCTGTCCGTCCATCCGAGTATTTTTTATCCAGTCATAACTGATAAAATGCAAAAGCTAGTTGATGATACCAGCTATGTAGATACAGGGCTAAATGAAGATTATGCATGTCATTTAATGTTTTTATTGCGGTTGCTATGTTTACGGAAAGGATGAAAACTGAATAAAATTGTATTGTTTGTCTGTGTGTCCATCCAAGGAAATCTGGATTCTGATATAACTCATGAAATACAAATTCGAGATCGATGATAATTAGTTTGTGGATAGAGAACATATGAAGTGTATTCACATTATTTTATTTTTTTCATCCGTCCGATATCCTTTGACCTCAGTAAATAAAATATAAAATTTAAGTCAGTCTGAACATTTATATGGGTTGAGGAAGGAAACTAAGGTACCTCTTGTCTTGTCGTTCTGTAGAAGAATCGAAGGTCAATAGTAATAAGGAATGTTGCGTGATTCTCTGATAATTAAGAATTACATATCAAATATATATAGACAATGCTTAACTTCCATATTTTTTCTAGAAATAGGTCAGGTTTAAACATGACTGTAATCTTTACTTTACTCTGGGACCTAAAATATTGGTCCAAGCTTTACTGAAAAAAATCGATGGCAGAGTTTAACGAAATACCAATGTACTTTTATATATTTTCAATAGGACGAGGAAATTATTATCACTTACGGACCATACAGTGGACTAGCTACATACAAAGTAC
Organism: Ruditapes philippinarum; assembly: GCF_026571515.1. Taxonomy (NCBI): domain Eukaryota; kingdom Metazoa; phylum Mollusca; class Bivalvia; order Venerida; family Veneridae; genus Ruditapes; species Ruditapes philippinarum. The sequence goes on from NW_026860963.1 coordinate 122,555, forward strand.
ATAGTGGAAAAAGTGTGGTAGTAAAGTTTGTATGTCTAGAGATTGATCAGGAAGGAGTTATTAAACAAATCAACAGTTCTTATTCCGCACAGTAAGAATTTAATTTTGACTATGGATCTTACATAAGTTATCTATTGCTACAAGGTTTTTTTATACCTCGGGCATATGGTGATTGAACCGTCCTTCCGTTTGTCAGGCTGTCAATCAGTCCATACAAGGTTAACAAGTTGGCTTTTTCTTAAATTCCACCTGTACCAATGGCTATATGATTTACACACTTAGGCTACTAATAAATAAAAAGCACATGATCGAGGCAAGTTACATACTATTGCTACAAACAAAATCAAGTTACTGCCCTTTTCAGTACTAAGATTCTGGATATGGTTAACATAAAACGGCAGGTTGGATATATTTTGAGTTCTATCTACATGATCTATACTAATTACTTTATAACCAAGACAAAGACACGTTGTTGCCAAGTTACATAACTGCCATCCATATTTCCTTTCTTATCCCTTTGAATGATTAACCTATTCCGACAAGTTAGATTTATGTTAAATTTCACTTAATTACTTCATTTATTTTCCATATTAAGTAGGTAGATACCTTCATGGTCTTATAACTTTTTGTGAAGTAAGGGGTCACCTAGATCAATGTCAAGGTCACTGGTGTAAAAAAATGATTTAAACATTTTTTGTTCATGCAGCCTTTAACTTTAATTTGATGTTTTTCATGTCAAATGCTGACATGACTGAAATAAACACAACACTTCTATTTTCATCTAGAAGAAATAAAGCATTATTGAAAATCTGACATTTAAGTTAATGGACTGATTTGAAGTTATAATGTTCAGATAAGACTGCATTTAAAATCAAAAATGATAAATAGTAGGTCTGAAAATAATTCGAAAAAATGGATAACAGACACTTCGCTTACCTAACATTATTACGTCACGAGATCCAGAAGAAATATATGATGGCTGATTTGGTACATTGTGCATTGCGATGTCGATAGCGCAACCTATATCGTTATTGCCTTTCGTCTTGTAGCTAGCGACAACATGACAAAGCGCCAAACGGTGCGTTGTTGCCTCGTCGTCCTGTCTCTAGCGAAGCACGCCAAACGGCGCGTAGTCAATAAGTAGTTATAAGCCAATCCTTTGATTTGAACCGAGCGATGCCATTTGGCGCATTGTCCTGTTGTTGCTAGCGCCATCACGACACATACAAGCGTTCCAAAGCAGCCACCATAGAAAAAGGTGCATTAACGCTCTAGTCTTGTTCTATCAATTTTTTAAACCAGGCTTACTGTAGACGAGCAGATCAATGTTAATCCTTTATACAGCTTGACTTCATTACTCAGTTCGACTTCAACCACTGTGGGTCATGAAATAGTTTGGACAATATTCTTTCCAGGTAACATTTATATATGTATTTATATTATAAAACTCAACTTTTGCTAAGCACTATATGTTTTAGTGGGAATATTTTTTTTTTGATAATTTTATTAACGCCGTGTTGATTAACTGTTTTAGCAATTCAGATGTACGACGCATTCAACCCTGTAAATGAGTCCTACACTGATTTCGTGCTAGAGATGAGTGAGACCCCCTCTTTGAAGATTTCATAACATGCAGCGTGTTTTCCAATTTTGTAAAATTGTTTTTTATGCCCCCACAGAGTGGGAGCATATAGCGTTGCACTTGTCCGTCCGAGTGTCCGTCACGCCGTACGTCTGTCAGTCCGTCCATCCGTCCGTCTGTCCGTACGTCCCGAAATCTTGTGAACGCAACTCCTCTTAAACCGGATGGCAGATTTTGCTTAAACTTCCAGGGATGAACAACCTTAATGTGAAGATGGTAGTTAAAGAAGGAATTTTTGCTGCGACCAAATTTAACAGAATTATGGCCCTTTGTTGATTTTTTCACTATATACTATGTAGACAATTTTTGAACGCAACTCCTCTTAAACCAGATGGCAGATTTTGCTTAAACTTTCAGGGATGAAGAACCTTAATATGTAGATGGTAGTAAAGGAAGGAATTTTTGCTGCGACCAAATTTAACAGAATTATGGCCCTTTGTTGATTTTTTCACTATATACCATATAGAAATTTTGTGAACGCAACTCCTCTTAAACCGGATGGTAGATTTTGCTTAAACTTCCAGGGATGAATAACCTTAATGTGTAGATGGTAGTAAAAGAAGGAATTTTTGCTGCAACCAAATTTAACAGAATTATGGCCCTTTGTTGATTTTTTCACTATATACCATATATATGTTGTCAGTTGGGGCATCCGTGTCCTTTGGACACAGTTCTAGTTTTTTGTTGTTTTTGTTGTTTTTGTTTTGTTTTGTTTGCAGTTTATACCGTTTAAATGACCCGCGGCTATCAATGACAGCTTGGCAACGCCTTCTCATACTCCCTATTAGGTTTTTGATCGTTCTATCGGGTATGGCTGCCCATTCTTGGGCCTACATGGCTCCAAGCTCCTGGATGGTTCTGGTTAGCAGTTGACAAGCTCAAATTCTAGCCTGCAGCTCATTCCACATGTGTTCTATTGGATTTAAGTCAGGTGAGCGAGCTGGCCAGTCCATGCGCTCAACAGACACCCTCTCCTCTCTATGTAGTCCTGGACCACCCTTGCCATATATGGGCGAGCAATATCCTGCATTAGAATGTACTTACCGCCGACTGCTCCAGCATACAACCTAACCTGGTTGTCTAAGATGTCGTCTATGAATCGCTGAACTGTCAATGTACCTCTATTTAGCACAACCAGGTCGATTCGTCCATCCAAGCACATCATAACTTACACACCTCCGTAGTGGTCATGCTCAGCAATATTTGCAGCTTGAAACCATTTACCTCGACTTCTCCAGACTCTAGCACGCATATCTGTGAAGTCTAGGCAGAACTTGGACTCTTCAGTGAACAGAACCTGCCTCCAGTGTTGCATAGTCCACTGTGTATGTTCCATGGTCCATTCCAAACGGGCCTGGCGATGTCGACGTTTCAAGGGGATACATGTACGTATGCACAGTCTTCTCGACCGCAAATTACCTTCATGCAGCCTTCTACGTACCGTCTGCTTGGAAACACAGACCCCCGCAGAATTAGCAATGTCATTTCGAACAAAGGTTGCTGTCGAAAACCTTGCACGACGTGCCGGAACGATCAAACCCCGATCTTGAGCTGGTGTTGTGATCCTGACGGATTAACCATGTAGCCGGTATCTCTTCCAGGCTCTGGCGATGACAGTCTGGTGTTCACCAAGCGCCGTATCATCCTGGCGGAAGGTGCCCCGCCCCTGCTGCACCATCCCTTCAGTGCTATATAACTCTGCTTCTCTCAAATACGGCCTAATTTGCCACATTGAAGCGAAAGATGTATTAAATGTAAGGAATGCACTGTATGACAATAAGCCGGTAATGTCGACATTTAGTAAAGACATGTGATTGTACACACCATCAAAAGGGTTAAAACGTATGGGTGCATGCTTTCCATGCTACCTAGACGAGTTGTAACGGATAATTCAACACGATTCATGTCGGGGGACTATCTCAAAACATTGCTAAATAGAAAAAGTTAAGCTTAGCAAAAGTTATGTAGGATAGTTGTTTGTATTTTAGTTTTTATTTTGATAATAACATTGTTTGATATTTTTATAAATGATTGAGCATGACATGGATAGAAAGTTTGACAAAATTTTGATTAACGCTTGAAACGCAAAGCAATAGATATTTTAATTTTTCCTCGCCCTTTCGAAGAAAAAAGGGGTATAAAATTGGCACAAATGTTATAATATAAGATGATGCGTCATGTGCAACACCAGGACCCCTACCTCCAATGTCAAGGTAACACAACTTTTTTACAGAGAAAGGGATTTTGAAATTTCTTTGCACAAATGTTCACAATCATAAGACGATGTGTCATGCGCAACACCCTGACCTCTACCTCCAGGTTCAAGGTCACATTTGGAGGACAAAGCTTAAATGGTCTGTTAAAGGGTAACTTTCTCATCAATCCAGGGCTTTTGTTGGCTCGAATATTCACAATAACAAGACGACGTGTCATGCGCAACAGCCAGTCAGCCTTCATTCAATGTAAAGGTCACACTTGTTGAAAATATTAACTTTGTTTGTTTTAGAGTATTTGTGATGTTCCGTCCTATCAAGGGATTTTGAAAATATTTGGTACAAATGTTCACAATAATGAGACGTTTGTCTCAGATCGAGGTCACACGTTAAGGTCAAAGCTGAACATGGTCTGTTATATGATATATTTTATGTCCAGTCCATAGTTTTTTCATAGATCAAGGTATTTTAAAATTACTTTGCACAAATGTTGACACTAACAAGACGATGTGTCATGCGCAGTCGGACCCCTACCTCCAAAGTCCAGGTCACACTTAAAGGTCAAAGCTTAACATGTTCTTTTTATGCCCCCGCCATGTAATGGCCGGGGCATATAGTGTTACCCTGTTCCGTCCTTCCGTCATTCCGTCCTTCCGTCATTCTGTCATTCCGTCATCATCAGTTTCCGTTCATTATGCCCCCGCCATGTAATGGCCGGGGCATATAGTGTTACCCTGTTCCGTCATTCCGTCCTTCCGTCCTTCCATCCTTCCGTCCTTCCGTCATTCTGTCATTCCGTCATCATCAGTTTTCGTTCATTATCTAAAGAACGGTTTCACACATTCAACTCAAATTTGACATATGGATATGTCATGAGAAAATACAGGTCAAGTTCGAATTTGGTTATGGTTCGATGATTTTTGGCAGAGTTATGCCCCTTTTACTTTGAAAATAATATGAAATTTCAGTTTCCGTTCATTATCTCCCCAACGGTACAACACATTTAACTCAAACTTGACATATGGATATGTCATGAGAAAATACAGGTCAAGTTCGAATTTGGTCATGGTTCGATGATTTTTGGCAGAGTTATGCCCCTTTTACTTTGAAAATAATATGAAATTTTCAGTTTCCGTTCATTATCTCCCCAACAGTACAACACATTCAACTTAAACTTGACATATGGATATGTCATGAGAAAATACAGGTCAAGTTCGAATTTGGTCGTGGTTCGATGATTTTTGGCAGAGTTATGCCCCTTTTACTTTGAAAATAATATGAAATTTTCAGTTTTCGTTCATTATCTCCCCAAAGGTACAACACATTCAACTCAAACTTGACATATGGATGCGTCAAAGGAATGTGCAGGTCAAGTTTCAAATTTGGTCATGGTTCAATGATTATTGTCAGAGTTATGCCCCTTTCACTTTGAAAGTAATATGAAATTTCATTTTCCGTTTATTATCTCCCCAATGGTGCAACACATTCAAAACTCAAATTTGACATATGGATATGTTTTTGGAATGCCCAGGCCAAGTTCGAATTTGGTCATGGTTCAATGATTTTTGGCAGAGTAATGCCCCTTTCACTTTGAAAATAATATGAAATTTACAGTTTCTGTTCATTATCTACCAACAGTGTTACATATTCAACTTAAATTTGACATATGGATATGTCAAACGAATGGGCAGGTCAAGTTGGAATTTGGTCATGGTTTGATGATTTTTTGGCAGAGTTATGTCCCTTTCACTTTGAAAATAATATAGATACATCTTAGGAATAAGCAGTTTAAGTTTTAATTTGGTTGTAGTTCAATGATTTAAGACAAACTTATCTTTCCTGAATGTTGGAAAAATTTTGAACTTTCAGCACTCTTACTTTTAGCCATTATTTTGGCTACAAATATGCAATATGCTATTTTTAAAAGGTTTAGACTGAATAATTTCAGTGCCTTGAACATTGTATGAAAATGGTTTGTGTTAACATTGAAAAGTTTTAAGGGCTTTGAACTTAAAATGAAAAAAATAATTAATGTACCATCTGAAATTTTGGCTGCATGCGGGGGCATCCGTGGCATGATTACACATTTCTAGTTATCTTAGTAACGGTTGCACACATTCAACTCAAATTTGACATATGGATATGTCATGAAAAAATACAGGTCAAGTTCGAATTTGGTCATAATTCGATGATTTTTGGCAGAGTTATGCCCCCTTTACTTTATAATAATATGAAATTTTCAGTTTCCGTTCATTATCTCCCCAATGGTACAACACATTCAACTCAAACTTGACATATGGATATGTCATGAAAAAATACAGGTCAAGTTCGAATTTGGTCATAATTCGATGATTTTTGGCAGAGTAATGCCCCTTTTACTTTAAAGTAATATGAAATTTTCAGTTTCCGTTCATTATCTCCCCAACGGTACAACACATTCAACTCAAACTTGACATATGGATATGTCATGAAAAAATACAGGTCAAGTTCGAATTTGGTCATAATTCGATGATTTTTGGCAGAGTTATGCCCCTTTTACTTTAAGATAATATGATATTTTCAGTTTCCGTTCATTATCTCCCCAACGGTACAACACATTCAACTCAATTTAGACATATGGATATGTCATGAGAAAATACAGGTCAAGTTCGAATTTGGTCACGGTTCGATGATTTTTGGCAGAGTTATGCCCCTTTCACTTTGAAAATAATATGAAATTTTCAGTTTCCGTTCATTATCTCCCCAACGGTACAACACATTCAACTCAAATTTGACATATGGATATATCATGAGAAAATACAGGTCAAGTTCGAATTTGGTTATGGTTCGATGATTTTTGGCAGAGTTATGCCCCTTTTACTTTGAACATAATATGAAATTTTCCGTTTCCGTTCATTATCTCCCCAACGGTACAACACATTCAACTCAAATTTGACATATGGATATATCATGAGAAAATACAGGTCAAATTCGAATTTGGTCATGGTTCGATGATTTTTGGCAAGTTATGCTCCTTTCACTTTGAAAATAATATGAAATTTTCAGTTTCTGTTTATTATCTCCCCAACGGTACAACACATTCAACTCAAATTTGACATATGGATATGTTATTGGAATGCCCAAGCCAAGTTTGAATTTGGTCATGGTTCAATGACTTTTGGCAGAGTTATGCCCCTTTCACTTTGAAAATAATATGAAATTTACAGTTTCTGTTCATTATCTACCCAACAGTGTTACGTATTAAACTCAAATTTGACATATGGATATGTCAAAGGAAGGCGCAGGTCAAGTTGGAATTTGGTCATGGTTCGATGATTTTTGGCAGTTATGTCCCTTTCACTTTGAAAATAATATAGATACATCTTAGGAATAAGCAGTTGAAGTTTGAATTTGGTCGTGGTTCAATGATTTTGGACAAACTTATCTTTCTTGAATGTTGGAAAAAGTTTGAACTTTCAGTTTCAGCACTCATACTTTTGTGGAAATGTATGTAGCCATTATTTTGGCTACAAATATGAAATATGCTTTTTTCTAAAGGTTAAGACTGAATAATTTCAGTGCCTTGAACATTGTATGAAATGGTTTGTGTTAACATTGAAAAGTTTTAAGGGCTTTGAACTTAAAATGAAAAAAAAATTGTGCAAACAAATTTGGAACTAAATATTATAACATCTGAAATTTTGGCTGCATGCGGGGGCATCCGTGGCATGATGACACATTTCTAGTATAAAGTATATTTTGTGTCCAGTCCATCGTTTAAAGAAATTTGATAATACTTGGCAGAAATGTTCACAATAATGGGACGATGTGTCATGCGCAACACCATATGTCATTGGTGAATCGTCAACATACCTTGATTACGGCCTGACAGGCCATACTCTTTATTGATTTTGTATTTGTCACATTTTGTGGCTTAAAATATAGATATCAACTATATAAATGTATATCTGTTCACACATACACTGGAGTTATCTCATTATATTTTTTTATAAAGTTATTTTTACTTGCATGTGCAGATCTAGCGTTGATCAAAAGTTTGCACTGGAAGTCCAGATCCATGCCATCTTTTGAAATAGCACAATTTTGTGCTTCATGTAAAACTCCCCTTTGTTGGTGACTCTGTTGCAATGTTTTTGTGTTTTTGTGGCTATGCGTTTATAAGCAATATCTGTTAGACGTTGGGATTGACAATCATAATATATCAATCCCGTAACGTCTATTATACTGGACTAGTCAGTCGTTCCAATACAACTTATACTATGTGCTACACGGTTTAATTATTCCTTATTTCAGGTGTATTCTACTGAATATAGGTACATGTATATTTAATTCGATAGTTTGACAATACATAAATAACAAACGTACTTAGGTATGACTTATCATTTTCATCTGATGTATAATTAAAAAGAAGACAATTTGTCAAACTTGAACTCGTCACAAAAAGTTTATTAGCCTACAATCCGGACGAGTTTTACCAATTATATGTAGCACCCAGACATTTACCGTTCATATGCAAAATTAGCAAAAATTTTAATGTACTGTTATTTTTCGGTTCTTATTGACTTAATTTGCTTTCACGCTGCCATGCAGTCAAGCTCTCCGTTCAAAGCATAAGGTGGGGTATTCCGTATCCTGTAGACACATTTATAGATAATACTAAGATACTATTCATTTGTAGAACACTACAGTTTGGAAGTTACCAGCTGCACAGCGTATCCGGGAATAGATGATTCATCAAAATGATTCTGTTGCTTTGATCTCAAATGGCGGGTAGGCCTTATATTATATCTACATTTAAGTATTACATGTACGAAAATTCGCGTAATTGTATTAATTCTTAAACATTAAAAGAAAATTAACAAAATAAATTACACCACGAGATATCTTTACTATCGACCGACAAAAGGCGCCAAATAAATCATTGAGAAATATCAAAATGTCGTGACTGTTAAGTTATATAAGTTTGTTGACATATTTTGAGCAACCTTTCCTCCTAAAAGTGAGTGAAAGGGTTAGCCTTTTTGAAAAATTTGTAACCAATAAGAATTTGGGCCGGAGGCATTCGTGCTTGCCAAACAAGGTCTTGTTTTCGTTTGTGTGATTGTTTGTGGAAACCAAATCTGCCGATGTGTGGATTCCTTCAAGAAGAAAGTTAAGGGAACGTACGAAATGCATATTTCTAAGAACCGTGTGTCCGCTAGTTTAAAGTCTAGAGTTTTCATTCTCGATAAGCAAAATCTATACGGAATTTATGCTTGCTTGAAATGAAATACAACTGGTAGATTCTGAAAAGAAGAATCTTGTATTGTCTTATTTTGTTACAAAATTCATTTTGCAGATGTTCTGCCACCATGGATCTCATAAGTAACTTTAATAGTTATAGTAATGGAACTGCCACTGCCAGATTGCTAGCCTTCAAGTTTCACAACTCTGGAAGTGTATTTTTGAAGTGTAGTCTGAAAGTCTGTCCACCTGGATCGCCACCAACAGCTTGTACGGTATGCAAACAGTAGTATATTGATGTGTGCAAAAGATCAAATTCATAACTGATTTTCTTTTGTTTAAACAGGTCTATCAAAACCAAAACAATGTCACACAAACGTGTGTGTAAGCATGTTTTAAAACTCGTTCTTAATGCTGTGACTTTAGTCTATAATCCAAAACTATTTACCTGTTCCATTTTGCAAACATTATCCGGAGGTTGGTTGGGATATTTCTAGCTATACCAGCAAAGCGTGACAATCTGCTTTACACCAAGGAAAAATCCATTTCTCATCACATTGTTTCAAAAGTATTAAATCGTCTTTTCACTAGGTTAGAAAACGAGGCAAAATACATCGTCGGTAAAGTGTGTAGCTTCAATCTGTCATCTGTTATATAGTATCGCGGCTTAAAAGCCAGCATATTGTTTTAAATGTTTGAGCTGTTTCGCATCAGATTCTGAGCAATCGAATAAAAAAAAAAAGATCTAGTGTTAAAAGAACATGAATGCCGCTGGATGTCGGTAGACGTACTAAAAAGCCGTACTCAGAAGGAAAAAGAATACACAAGGTAAGGTAACCACAGTCTTGTCTCCTTTGCGTTGTCTTTTGGGCTCGAACAAGTTTATATTAGATTATTTTGACCGACGCGTTGTTTCAAAAACAAAGTTTATGAGTTTTACGCTGTACGCCGCCCCCTTCCTGCTATCCAGGAAGTTCCATTGTCCTTCGAGAGCGCAATTAAAATGTTTTTTTTTATAATTTTTATAATGTTGACCTCTTTTTATTTCAAAGATAATATTTAATATTTAGTTGGCATTTTTTTCTGCAATTCAGAGCGTTAATTAGATTAAGATTGATCAGATCAGAAAAAACTTTTCATTCTATAAATTGTTTCACACTAGATGCTGTTGAGGTTGACTGCCATGGGTTTATGTATCAATCTAGAGACGTAGCTTTTTATGTCCCCACAGAGTGGGAGCATATAGCGTTGCACTTGTCCGTCCGAGTGTCCGTCCGTACGTCTGTCCGTACGTCCCGAAATCTTGTGAACGCAACTCCTCTTAAACCGGATGGCAGATTTTGCTTAAACTTCCAGGGATGAACAACCTGAATGTGTAGATGGTAGTAAAGGGAGGAATTTTTGCTGCGACCAAATTTAACAGAATTATGGCCCTTTGTTGATTTTTTGACTATATACTATGTAGACATTTTGTGAACGCAACTCCGCTTAAACCGGATGGCAGTTTTTTCTTACACTTCCAGGGATGAACAACCTTAATGTGTAGATGGTAGTAAAGGGAGGAATTTTTGCTGCGACCAAATTTAACAGAATTATGGCCCTTTGTTGATTTTTTCACTATATACTATGTAGAAATTTTGTGAACGCAACTCCTCTTAAACCGGATGGCAGATTTTGCTTAAACTTCCAGGGATGAACAACCTTAATGTGTAGATGGTAGTAAAGGAAGGAATTTTTGCTGCGACCAAATTTAACAGAATTTTGGCCCTTTGTTGATTTTTTCACTATATACTATGTAGAAATTTTGTGAACGCAACTCCTCTTAAACCGGATGGCAGAATTTGCTTAAATTTCCAGGGATGAACAACCTTAATTGGTAGATGGTAGTAAAGGAAGGAATTTTTGCTGCAACCAAATATAACAGAATTTTGGCCCTTTGTTGATTTTTAGTTTTCAACTTGTGGCACATTTAGTCCAAAAAATATTTGACCTAGAGTTATAAGATTGACAGAACAGTGGCGTGTGGGGGCATCCGTGTCCTATGGACACATTTCTAGTTATTTAATTATTACGGAAGAGTTCATTATAGATTCTTGCCGAGGACTGCATCACAGATGATGGCAGTGATAAGGCCAGTGAAAATGTACGACAATAACCTGTCAGAAATTAATTTGTATTGATGCAATATGTTAGAGTTTACGTAAAGGAAAAAAATGGAAAGAGAAAAAGTACAGAAATAAGAAGACATAGTTAAAAACAGTGCTGATCAATAATGTTTTAGATATTTAACAAAAATTAAAAATGGTAAATGAACGACTCACAACCAAACGAAAAAAATGGTAACGACATTGGAACCAACTGCGTAATGTAGGTAGTACAAGATAATGAAAGGTTACAATAGGTTAAATAGCAGGGATACCCCAGTCTTAAAACAATACGTTCAGCTACCAGATAATGTTAGCAAAATGGGAAGGTTAATAACTTTGTAGCAAACGAAATAATGTATTTACTAGCAAAAACAAAAATATTTACAAACGCTTAGTGCGTACACACAACGGTAAACAACAACAGTAACAAAACCAGATGTCTTTTGTATAATTTCATAAATATGAAACTAATTTGAGAGCCATTTGGTAACGATAATAAATTTGTCTAGATGGTAGCGTTATATATGGGAAATGGTATTGTTTATACATAAATACATGTCCATCTTTCAGAGATGAGGGGCGTCCATGGCCGAGTGGCGAAGGTCGTTGACTTTAAACCACTTGCCCCTCACTACTTTGGGCTCGAATCCCATGTGACATGTGAGGACGCTATCCGTCGAGCTTGCGGAACGTCGGTGGTTCTACTTTCATGTCCGTTCGTACCAGAAATAATGAACGGAAGGGCACCTGAGGTCTTTCTCCACCAATAAAGCTGAAAGTCGCCATATGTCTTATACTGTTTTGTTGCGACGAAAAACCCAACCAATAAGGCTTTTGACCTTGCCTCTGTACCATTGAATTTTAATGCACTCCTCCCGAACCCCCCTTTAAAAAAATGGAAAGGCATACAGTTTTTTCAGGTTCCGTCATTCCGTCCCACTGTGTGTCCAGTCCATGACTTTGTTATTTATATGTGGATTTTAAAATGACTTTAATTTTTTTTGTTGCACATAGAGACATTTTGCCATGCACACAATCTAGGCTTGTAGCACAAAAGGTCAAGGTCATACATTGACCTCAATGGAAATTTTTAATGAAAATGCACTGGTGTTTGTGCCTGGTCAACACTTTTGTCTTTCCTT